>NC_048419.1:4769146-4785001 GCF_013103735.1 Etheostoma cragini | reverse complement strand
GGTGTTCTTTTTGCAAATTGTATGTTGTTAAGGGTCCCATGACATTTTATATACACCTTAGTGGTCCACTAATACCATATCTGAAGTCTATTTTCCCAAATTAAGCTTTGGTACAGCCACTAGAGCCAGTCCCACAATGAACTTTCCTCTGAGTCTGTAGCTTTTGATGAGGAGAGAGAGGGATTGAGGGGGGGGGGCGGGAGGCTGGGGTTGAGGCCTTTTGTTTTCAAGTTCCGACCGAGGTTGTGGAACGTGAAGCGAAAGCCAGTCAGCAGAGTGAGTCTGACAAGGTCCCTCTGAGTAACAGAGCCCTTCTGTTAGGTAGTGGGGCAGTTTTCCAATAAGAGCCTTTCCTTTCTCCTGCCCCGCCCCTTGCATGACAGGTTTCAGAAAACAATGAATAAAAGGCTCTAAATACTGTCAATGTATTGATAGAAACTCAGACCTACAAAACCCATTAAGGTTAAATGGAATTTCATAAATGTTGCTGGCCTTAACAGAGTAATTTGATGGAGTTAAATGAAATGAGGAGTGTGGTGTATAAACTCACTAAGGCGGAGGGAGCCGGCGAGGCCTCTGATGACAGTGACTGCATTTTTGGGATCAGTGCAGAACTGCAGCAGAACTGGAGAGAACGCGTCCCTCTTGCTCTCCAACTGCAAAAGAAACGCAGAATAATTATGAACATTTGAACGCAGCGGAGGAATGAATTTTTGTCTTGAAAACAAATGAAAAATACTGACAGTAGGTTGGTAACGTGTAGATGTCTAAGGCAGTCTCTCTGCTGCTATCGAGAAAACAATCCAAGACATAATTCAAGATGTATGGTGGTATTTTGCAGATATATTGATTTAATTCATATGAAAACCAGACTAAGAGTCTACAGCCATGCTAGGGGTTCTCTTAGGCTGTACACAGGCACAGCGGTGCTTTGAGGTAAATGCTAACGTCAGCGTGCTAACAAGCTCACAATTACAATGCTAGAATGCTGATGTTATGTGTTGGATCCGCCTTAGTTTAACACGTCAGCATGCTAACATTTGCTAATTAGCACTAAACACAAAGTACGGCTGAGGCTGATGGGAATGCCAGACGTAATGCGAAAGGATCATAAAAGGATCAGACTAATTCAAATTTTGCCGGTAAATGAAAAGTAAAAAAGACCACCGAGGGCGTTACGGTTCATCAGGAGGGGAATGTAAATGTTTGTACAAAATCGTATGCCAATACATTCGATAGTTATCAAGATATTTCAGTTTGAAGCAAAGTTTTGGACGGACCTAAAGACTGACACTGCCATCCCTAGAACCATGCCTCTAGCATGGCTAAAAACACATTGCTCGGAGTTAATACCGGATGATATAACTTGTTGGGCTGTACCATGTTGACGACGCTTATCTGTGTGGACTCACATAGATGCTTGGTGTCGGAGGGTTAAGCTTTTCACGAGGAATCGGAGTCTCTGAGGCAATTTTAGGTTTAACAGAGAAGGCGGGAAGCAGGAAGGACTCCTTGAATTTGCCCTTTGCCCACGTCCCCCTGGAAAAAGATAGCAGGCAAAATACAATACATTAAGAGGAACAACTAATGCCTACCATACACTAGAAAACTCTAAAAAGACTTACAATACAAAAAATACAAAAGTGTGACACTATCTTACACACAAAGACAATCTGTTATAATGGCACTGAGTTTTTTAGTCACAGACTAGAAGATTTTTACTCCCACAGTACAAAACCACACATCCTGTGGGGCCCATGGTGGATGGATGAGATGGTAAAGACATATGGTTCTGCCTGTATAGAGTGCCTACCTTATTGGTCGACAAACTTTGGCTTTCCACAAAATGGTTATTGTGTTCCATTAACGTGTGTGGGGCAGCGGCTTATACGCTGTCCCGTACTAGCAGCCTGAAATCTGCTTTTTTAATCTGCTTTTATGTGTTTTAACTGCTCTTTAAATGTTTCATTTCTTATACTGCAATGTAACTTTTACTATTTTAATCTAATCTCTTTATGTAAAGCACTTTGAATTGCCCTGTTGCTGAAAGGTGCTACACAAATAAAGCGGCCTTACCTTGCCTGACCAAGACTTAAAACGTGCGATAATAACAAACACGTTCGATTTTGTTTTAACATTTAGACGAGAAAAACACTGCATCAAGGCTTGAGTTTTTTGACCAACTAACACTAAATGACTGAGGCGACGGGAGCGCCACCCAGCTCTATCAAGACTCTCATGATTTCATTCCGATACTGGAAATTTATCTGTGACATTGGAATCGCTTAAAAAAGTCGTTTGGTGTAAAAGGTCTGCATAGGATGTGAAAGCGATATAAATGAATGAGATGCGCAGACTACTCACTTGCAAGCTCTGATCACCTCAGCGCCCGTGTTTTTAATGCTGATCTTGGAAAGTGGGATTCTTTGCTCTTTTATCTCTGATATGTTGAATGTTTGTCTTCCGACACTCTCCAATTTAAACAAGAGGATCTTCAGCTCCTTAACCAAGCCCATGGACAATGCCTTCAGTTTGAGCGGATCAACCGGAGCTAATGAGCAGGGAGGCTTATTCACTGGGTTGGAAACACATAATTTGGATGTACTGATTGTTGCACTTGTTGATGCTGATTTTGAGGTCTGGGTGTTCTTGTTTCCAGCTGCTGAGTTATTTTCTGACTCACTGGTATCTTCCTTCTTCTTCTCCGTTTTCATCTTTACCTCAGCACTCCCCATGTCCACTTTTTCTTTTTGGATGTGTATGCCATGTGGGGTTAGATTTTCCTGAGGAATCTGGCCCTTCGTGCTGTCTTTGAGAGGTGTGGATGACTTTCTGGAGATGACGAGAACTGAGGAGGAAACATCCTTTTCTTCCAAACCCCGTATTTTCTTTGCCTTGTTTTTAGGACAAACGGTGCTGCTTTCTTCTGTCTTTATCTTGATCTTGATCTCTCCCTCCTTAGCCTTTTGTTTTCTCTTTCTTTTTGTACCTATGCATTCTGTCTCTTTGATTGGTACTCTCTCTTCCGTGGTAGAGACCGTGATGAGGCTGGTGAAAGAGGCTGCATGTGTCGTGGTCAGTCTCAGCTTTGCACTCAGCGAGCCGTCCAAAAGAGACGATTCTGTACTCTCAGTGTGGATCTTCACATCCTCACCCTCTTGTTCCTCTTTTTTGCCATTCTCAATATCTTCCAGCTTCTCTTGCATGGGGGTGTCCGCAACAGGCTCCCCCAGATGTGTCGGACTGTAGGATTCCAAAAACGTGTCTGAGGTAGTGTGAGTTGGTGACTGATTACCGGGTGTGGACGATGCTGTAGCTTCTGATATGGGGGAGAAATCCTGATGCTCATGAATCTCCGGCCCCAGTTCAAAAGACGAGGAGTACTTCACTCCTCCGTTGGTGCCAGCTGGAGGCCCCCCAAACGGACCGCCTCGACATGTGACCCTCTGCCCTCCGAGAAAGTTAGCCAGGCTCTGGAAGACATCATCTAAACCGGTTTGGTGGTGGCGAAGCTCACAAAGAAGAGAGGTGGATGTTTCCTTGCTGCTGCCCAACTCTTCTTCCTTTTGTTCCTCTGCAACTTGTTCCGTCGCACGAGGCAGACCGCAGACTTCAGACGCGCCATTGTGAGAATAATCAGCCGGTGTGCTTTCACAAGTCTCCTTATTGGTATCGTCGATGCCATCGCTGTCGACAAGCGGAGGAGGCGGAGAGAAGCACTGGGTGGGGCTGGGCTGAAGAACGGGTCTACTTATCACTCCCTTATCCAGCTCCTCTTCATCTTCTCCAAGAGTTGAAACTGGAGAGCCCTGCCAGCTTAGAACAGGAGGAGTATTCGAAAGGTTGTCGTCCATTTCCCTCAAATGTCCCACAGGCTGTAGGTCTGGAGCGTTGAGAACCCCTCCCGGCCCAGCGTCTTTGCCGTGGAGGGGCTGCTCTACGCTTATATGACATGCTGTACTGAGAGGCGCTAAGGCTTTAAATAAAAGGAAGGGGAGTGTGTCATCGGGCTTTGCCTGTGGTTGGTCTTCTGATCGGGGTGATACCATGGTGGGCAACTTGCCAGTCTGGATGGGGCTGGTGTTCCTGGCAAGAGACTGGATTGGTCGTTTCCTGACAGGGAGTTTTGAGGGACTGCCATTCGTCTTGGGCAATTTAGGATTTCTAGATTTTGAGGATGGTTGCGATGTGCCGCTGGGATGAGGAGTATTTGTGGATGGCCTGTGTGTCCTCTCTGCTCTCTCACTCCTCTCCCTGTGCTTGTGTTTGAGCGGTGACTGGCACTGACTCTCGGGGGACTCAGTTGCAGTCTTCATTTTACTCACATTGGCCTCTCCGGAAGAGTTGATTTTAGCTTTCAAGCCTAACTTTCTTTCCCTCCTTGCTGCTTTGTCCCTCTTCTTTTGTTTCTCAGACAACCTTTTTTCCTCATTTTTCTTCCGCCTCTTTCTCTCCTCGCCATTTCTCTCCTTTTTCACCAGCTTCTCTGGTGTTTTGTGTTCTTCCGACTCCTTCTCAGGCTTGGTCGCTCTTGACCTGCTGTGGGGGGACTGTCGCGAGCGGATGGGCTGCGAGGTCTTTCGATATTTGACGTCTGAAAACCTGGATTTTGCAGCAGCGTGGGATGTGAGAGACGTGGTGGATGTCAGGCTAGGTCTCGGGGTGTGATTAGGGCTTCCCTGGAGTTTCTTTTGTCCACTAAGGCCAGGACTACACTGACGAATCATTAGTGGATCTTTTCTGCCACTGGCCACAGTGTAGGAAGAGGGACTGGAAGGAGCACGTGGACTGCTGCTGGCAGTAGAATCTCCAGCTTTAGGGCTGCAGAGGAGGGATGAATAGGGAGGGGAGTCTGTAACAGCAGACTTGGAGAGGGCTGGGTCCCAGGAATTGCCCCTTTGATGAGTGCGTTGAGGTTCCTGCAGAGATAGAATAACCTCTGTTTAGACTTTTGTTCAGGTATAGGACACTCAATTACATAGAATCATATACATTTACTGTTCTACTTACATTCATGAATTTATTAATAGCAACTAAGGCCTGGTGAAATGGTATGGAAATGTGAATTCAAATAATATATTTAGTATCTCTAATTTATAGACACTAAAAAAGGACAACACTGTCATACTGTACGGTAAACTTATAGAAGAATAATGTATTTTATTTTGTCTTTTATTTTAATTTCATATTATCATTTATTCATCCCTTCTACATGCATTTTTTGCTGATAACACTATTTTTGTTAATTTAAAGTCCTATTATTGTTTCTCTTGATCCTTATTAAATATGTGTGTCTGAGATGTTGTATAACTTTAAAGCGTTTTAGGCCTTTATTATATAGGACAGCTGAAGATGTGAAGGGGGGGGGGGACATGCCGCAAAAGGCTGGAGTTGAACCTGCGGCCGCTGCAACAGGGAGCTTAATGTCTACTGTACTTGATTAATCAACAGAATTGCTTTGGATACGGAATGTAACACACTACCTTTTATATTTAGAAATAACTGATTTGTGTTCATGCTGTTAAACCCTTAGGTAACGGAGATCCTGCAGACAGCCCATAGAAACTATTCAAATGAAATTATGAATCAAAACGCCTTTCTGCACTGCTCATAAAAATGAGCATGACTCAAAAACATGGAAACGTGTTTAATTTATGACAAAACTTAAATACTTGTATTAATGGTTATGGTTTACTGACCTTTAGCTTAGGGTGTTTTTAGGGACATGAAGCATTTGAAGATACTCCAAAAACTGACATCACAATAAGAAAACATACCAATGTAGGCACTGGCCGACCAATTAATTTGCAAATGGTTTAAATGTGTCTCACTGTGCTTGGTTTGTGGTGATGGCTCCATGAGTCCTTCTCCCCCAGAGGGTGTAGCGGCAGGTTGTGCTGTAGGGCTCTGGGGTGGCCTGTGTGCCGTTGATGGTGGTAATGGTGGTTTTGGTGGCTGTAAGGCACACGGGTGTGGTCTGCTGGTGAAGATGAGATTTTCCGGTCGACCTTCGCCCTGCTTCCATGATGTGGTGGTCTGCTGCCACAACTGTAATTTGGAGCCGCTAGGTGACTGTTACTGAAGCCGTGTCCTCCAGCTCGCAGTTTAGAGTTTTCCTGCACATAAAAAAAAAAAAATGTTTGCTCACTTTCATTTTGTAGTAAAAAAAAAAAGAAAAAAAAGAAAAAAAGCAACGTACTAAAAGATCCATCTCACCCCGGACACACTCTGTTTGAACTGCTGCTCTAAGGCAGACGTTTCAGGACAATTAAAAGGACAAACAGACTCAGAAACTGTTTTTATCCCAAAGCCATTACTGCATTTAACGTTTGAGTCTAAAGGATAAATCATGCAGTTAATGTCTAGTTTGTATGATATGCCTGTGTTTTGTGTTAAAAATGCCTATTTATTTATTTTTATAGAGAGTTTTAGAGGCTCTTTTATATTTAATAACTTATTAGCCTGCTTTGCACTTTTGCCAATGTTTTGCACTAAAAGGACTTTAATTCAACTGTGTTGTACATGTACAATGACAACCATGACTCTTTCTATTCACTGATTACAGAAGCTTCCAGTACCTGTTGCTGTGTTGTTGAGGTCCTGTAGTCAGAGTGGTTGCTATGACCCGATCTGTCACTAAGAGAATTCCAGTCATCTTGGTTGCAGCGGGGGGCAAGTAAAGGTAAATGCCTTGATCCAGGATGAGATGACTAAACAGAGAAGCATAAATATCCTGTCATACTAGGTTAGGTATTTACCAACGGGTGGTGCTATTGCACAAGAATGAAAGGCTGTGTACAGATAAACAAGCTAGATTTAAAAGGTCCCATGGCATGAAAATGTAACTTTATGGAGTTCCCCCAGCCTGCCTATGGTCCCCCAGTGGCTAGAAATGGTGATAGGTCTAAACCGAGCCCTGGCTATCCTGCTCTGCCTTTGAGAAAATGAAAGCTCAGATTGGCCGATGTTGAATCTTCCCCTTATGAGGTCATAAGGAGCAAGTTTATCTCCCCTTTCTCTGCTTTACCCGCCCAGAGAATTTGGCCTGCCCATGAGAGAGTACCTTCCTGGCTTTCAAATGAGCAAACAGTTAGTCAAGGCCACACCCCCAGCATCCACCTTGCCCCCCTCCAAAGCTCCAGACTCAGAAATGGCACATACTACATACTAAGGAAAGCTCATTGTGGGACTAGCTCTAGTGGCTGTAATTCAGCACCAAGGCTGAATTTTGGGAAAGAGACTTCAGATACAGTATTAGGGGACCACTAAGGTCTATATAAAACAGACTTCAGATATGGTATTAGGGGACCAATAAGGTCTATATAAAACAGACTTCAGATATGGTATTAGTGGACCACTAAGGTCTATATAAAAGAGACTTCAGATATTGTATTAAGGGACCACTAAGGTCTATATAAAAGATACTTCAGATACAGTATTAGGGGACCACTAAGGTCTATATAAAAGAGACTTCAGATACAGTATTAGGGGACCATTAAGGTCTATGTAAAAGAGACTTCAGATATGGTATTAGGGACCACTACGGTCTATATAAAAGCATCCAAAGAGCACCATGTCATGGGACCTTTAACAAAGGAGTCAAAGTTTGTTGTGCTAAGCCACTGTTTCTCGTAAGGGGGGGGGACTTTGGAATGCCGCAGGGGTAAGTGAGTAATACCCATAATTCCTGAAGTAAGTTTACACTACAATATTTAATGGATTTAGGGATTCTAAATGTAGGAATGTAGCCTTTAAATGCTTTTCAGTGACAATATTGTTAAGTAAATCAGACACTGCTGTATTATGCCTCTTTCTGGTTTTCTTTATTTATATTCCAAACAAAAATATCACTAAACACAATGTATGGCAACACACCAAAAGGAAAAATATGACCTATAAAGTGTATGTTCATTCTGCAAGTTTCAATAAGTCACCAGACTCTACCTGATCAGGGCCCGAGTCCCTTTTCCTCTTGGCTGGACACTCTTCCCTTGGGGATAACGGGTGCTGTGGAGGGGGACTGTGCTGGTGCAAGGGGTCTCGCCGCTGATGGGGGGCCGGCCGTTTCCAGGGTCCTAGTCTGTTGTTTATCATTCTGTCTGGAAAGCTCCTGCGGCAGTCGGAGGGGGCCCATCTCTCTGGTGGTGGGGACTGGAGTTCTCGGTTGTTGCGATGCAGGCGAGGGCCGCCATGCTAAAATAAAGACATCATCAAAGAGTAGAACTGTCACAATTTCAAATTTTGCTGTACAATGAACTGTCTCCAAAACAATTGCAATTAACAATATAACCTTCTCTTTTAGTCAAATTTAAAATTATTTATTTATTACTTTAACATAAAAGTTGTGAATGAATCCCAGGATCACTTTTATGTTACCCACATAATTTAATAACACAAGTACACAGCCTATGAAGTAAACAACAACTCTTTATTATCATATAATATTTTTTCTAACTGTATCCCCCCTTGTAATTTTTTGTTGCTGCCAACATGTATAGGGCCAAGTGCCAACCACTAACAATTGAAATAATAACAAAAATATACAATCTGACCAATAATCACTTACATAATTACAATTTGTCACATCTTAACAAAATCAACAATTACCAATCATATGCATTAAGACCTTAGCTAATGTTAACATATAATCGCGGCTCAAAGAAACAAATTGTGAATATGTAAACAAATTGACAATTACATCATTCTGTAAGAATTGTTACAGGCCTCTCTACGAGTCAAATAACTTCTAGTTCATGCAGTGTGAATTTCAACTCTTTTGAAAGTAGTACTGTTCAGGGTCTGCAGGTCTCACCACAGAGTTGCTGACACTGCTGTCCCAGTTCGTGTAGCGGTCCTCTGGTCCTGTTAGGTAACCACTGTTGGTGCCAGCTCTGTTGTGGAATGAGCGTGTGGAGTTGTGGTGCCAGTTCTGGGCCTCAAAGGCCTCTTTGCCATCCCAGAGACGTAGAGGCTGTCTGTGTCCCCTCGAGATAGCCTTGTCCTGGACATGGCTGACTGTCCTCTCCCCCCTAAGCAAAAGACCAACTGAACTAAGCAACTACTTTGATAATCAAGTGTTGGGTTGTTCTGCCGCTCAGGGCCAAGAATAAGTGAAGCTGAGTATCCGAGTAGTTTCAGTGACAAATGGATTGCAGTCCAGAATGTTTTACTCACCTATTATAAAGACGACTTGATGCTGGATGTGATTGACTGCGCCCTCCTTGGCATCTATGGTAGTGAAAAAACACACATAACACGTACAGTCTCAAGATAATAATGCAGCCGAGACTTGACACAACAGCCCATCAGCAAATCTAACAAACCCTGTAGCTCTAAAACTTCTTGCTAGTCTTTTTTTTAAGTGCATGCAGCTGTGTATGTACGCTGTTTGTTTTTGAAATTTCTTAATCAAGTTTTTCCTTGTTGATTGCTGATTTTGAAACACTCAAAATGGGGAGTTACTTCAGGAGCATTTCTTTTAGTGCCTAGTTAATAGACCCCCCGGTATCGTTTATGTCTCCTTAAAAATTGCCACGGACAGCGAGAGATTCATCTTGGAGGTGGAATAACATAATGAACTTCACAGATATTTTTTATGAAGACAACACCAGAAGAGGAGAAGACATCGAGTTAACTGTAGAAGTGCTGTAGAAGTAGATACTAGCTTAATGAAAACGTGATCATACAAAGTAGAGACAATATAATCTTTGAGTCAGGGGCACCCAGATAACTCAGTTGGTAGAGCAGGCACCTATTTAAAGAGGTCTACTCCCGGGTTTGACTCTGTCTTGCAGACCTTTGCTGCATGTCTTTCCCCCTCTCTCTACTCTTTCATGTCTTCAGCTGTCCTGCCAAATAAATGCCTAAAATGACCGAAAAAAATAATCCTAAAAACAATTCTGCGAGTCGGACAGGCAAGACGCTTCTGAGAAGCTCCCGGTGTGGTTTGGCACGTGGCAGCCGGTGAAATCGGGGTAATTGTGTGAGTGTTGTGATGGTGCTGCAGACCTTTCTGTGTGGCTCCAGGGGCGACTGTTAACAGGGGCCCATTGCCCTCTGTTAGGTCCTCCCGCTTGATAGGAGACCCATGTGTTACGGCCAGAGTACAGCTCTGCTGGGTGATACATGCAGCCTAAAACACACATTAATGCGTACGATGTTACGACTTTGAACATAAACAGATATATCTCATTTCAAGAACGTCTGACCGCATGCAATGCAATATAGAAGTGCTGCAAATTTCAGATCTTAGCTTATGCAATGACAATGCTCGCCACTTTGCACTGAAGTTTTAGTTCCTCTATTCTGATTTAGAAGACTGTTCTACTCATTGATTCATTATTGGTGGTGGGGGGGTATACAGGAAGGGTAATCAAGTGAAGTAAAATCCAATTACAACGGCAGATGAACACGGACGCTACATGCAGCAACTCGCACATGGACATTTTATGGGTTTGATGACGTTTTGGCAGGGCGAATGTAGATTTCTGCATCACTCTGCTATCAACAACATCTGCAGAAACTGCTAAGCCGTTTTCACACAAACATTGTGAAGCACTACTGTGATACTACAAAGTGCTACAGTGGTGCACGCAGAGGTGTCAGACTAGGGGTGAAGAGGGGACTGAGTACCCTGGGCCATCATGTGAGGAGGGCTTAAAAAGATTCTAGAATGAATAGCTGTGGATGTAGGGAGGGGCCCATAGAGAATGTCTTTTTACTACTGGGCCCAGGATTTTGAGCTATGCCCCTGGGTGCATGTGGTAAATGTTTTCATGGAAATACACACACAAAGTACAGAGACATAAACAAATGTTACCAGTCTTGGTCTGTATTTTGGTGGCCCTCCACTTCACACCTGAGAGGAGAGAGAGAGAGAGAGAGAGAGAGAGAAACATGAATGTCTTCACAATAACTGCTTTCGTTAGGGATTATCCTTGTGGGTCTGTGGTTTGCATCCAGACCATAGTGCTATTTTGTGTGTCTCTAGTACATTTTATTTCCTCGCGCTGTATTTCCTGCTGCACTGTATCTGTTCAGCAGCCTATCGTCAGTCAGCCAGAGCTTCATTGTGCATTTAGCCTTTTTCTAATCACTACTACCCAGCAGCCACCACAGCCAGTGGCCACCCAATGATGGAAAAAAACAACAACATCGCACTAAGCTGAGGGGCCATGGCAACCTCACTTTAACAACATAGAAGAGAAGAGAGAGAGAAAAAAGGCTGGGCTGCTGTAGTATTTGTATCATGTTACAGTAAAAGCCTGAGTCTTTATTTCTCTGACAGGATTGGTGGTCAACAGCACGCATCTTCCATCCAGTCTCACAGTTGATCATCAGCTGCTAGTTCAGTAGATCTAAACGTCTTCATTTCATTTAACTTCAAGTGCACTAACTCCCAGAAGCACAGTGAGCTCTATAGCTGCCCACCTAGTACTGAACCACTGGACCAGGTCTGTTGTTTGGTCCTTTTTTCCTCCTTTTGATTATTATAGAATTGTTGAATTCTAGAGCTGCAAAGATGAATGGATTACCTGCCAACTATTAAATTCATCGCCAAACTATTTCGACAATTGAAGTATCAGTTTGAGTCCTTTTTTAATAAAGCTTCTCTAATGTGAGTATTGTGTGGTTTCTTTTCTCCTCTTTAACAGTAAACTGAATTTCTTTGAGTTGGGTTTTTGTTCCCTTCCCATTTTCTGACATTTTATAGACCACACAACTAAAAAAATTATCAACAGAGTAACTGTCAACGAACACAATTGTTAATTGCAGCCATATTTAATACCATCATTTATTTGACCATGGACAGAAAAGATGTCTCACTCTCTGTAACTACTGCCCAACAAACACTCAGTGTATTGTGTTGACATGAGCTGACCTTGTAAAGATCAACTTTGCATGCCGGAGAGAGCTTTGCTGTGCCGTTGATATTTTTGCACTTCTACGTGCATTTCCCACAGCTATTTATAACCTGCTGTGTGCAACGTTTTACCACTTCCCTTACGTTACAATTTAAATTTGTTCCATACAGGTTTTATGGTGGTGAGACTGTTGCAGATGTGTACTGATAACCTTTCTGTGAGTGCTGAATGAGCTCAGTGAGCAACCTCTTCAAGAGTCGATTTCCTACCAGTTGCTAGAGCAACTGAAGCCAGACGATTCTTCCTGCTGTAGCTTTAGGCCTTTTTTAGAGTCAACTGCATTTAGATTTATTTTTAGAGTAGAAAGAGGACACACAAGGCCTAATGTTACACTGCATTTACTATGCAAAATCACAACTGCAGGCTCGTGCACTGTACTGTAGCATAGACACAACATGTCAGGCTATATTATATCTGATCCTCACTTCGTCTCCTGTTCCACTAAAATCTACTTTTCTGAAGGGGACCAGCAATTTGAGCTTCTGCGATCGATGCTCAAATGACACCTTCATCAATTGCTTC
Organism: Etheostoma cragini; assembly: GCF_013103735.1. Lineage (NCBI taxonomy): Eukaryota > Metazoa > Chordata > Actinopteri > Perciformes > Percidae > Etheostoma > Etheostoma cragini. The sequence continues at coordinate 4,772,555 of NC_048419.1, read as the reverse complement.
AAAGCTCTGGATCCTGATTGTGTGACTTTATTCCCAGACTTGTCCGTTTCACCTCATGTTGATGTCACATCACTGTCACTCCGCGTGCTGAATGCATGCCAACATCTTGTAATCCGATCCACTGTTTGTGTGGTGTGACAACATTTTCAGACAGTTGCGTTTCAATTGTACCGTGCTTTTTAAGCCAGAGCCCGCTGGTAGCTGAGCAACACTACACAGGCACCACATAAACCATCTGCTGTAGTGTAGATCCCTTCCTGTTGCACACTGTTGGTACAGTGTTGTAGGAGGAGCCATCAGTCAGCAGCAGCTTAAAGTTGACTCTGCCCAACAATGGCTATGTGCTTCCAATATTAAACCCATCTGGTTAGTTAATTTGAGACATCTGGAATTCGGAGGCCAAATGATGTCATGTGCAAAAGGGGTTAAGTTGCTGTTGGGTAAAACCCTCTGCTTCGCAGCGAGATAACCGACTGCTTGGTTAAACCTGCTGTCTTTCACCACTGTGTGCCTCTTCCCTCCCTCTTGTCACCAAGGAAACCCTGGCTATCTCTCTGTCTCCACAGAGGGACAGCCATGCTTTTATGTCTCTGCTGGAACCCTCATTTGCCAGTCTAACTAATGTATTTGAAAGCTTATAGTGTATGTGGCTGTGCACGTGCATCCCTGTCACCAACCTTACCTCGCAATGAGCACCGAGAGAAAAGGGGGAGACAGAGTCCAAATTCGATGATGTCAGGCAATCAGGAATAGCGAGACAGCAGACCCGTGCAGTGTCAGATCCCTTTAAATAGACATGCTCATCCTCCGCTAGTTGGCAAACACACACAAACACACATAGGAGAGTGAGTGAGGAAATACCACAGTCAGTTGGTGCCCAGATGTACAAGACAGGAAGGTTTCATTGTCTCAAAATCAACGGCAGCATCATCTATCATCCATTGCTGCCATTCTTTTCCTTTCTCTCCTCGCCTCTCACAAATGCTTTCCTATCACACACATCTGCAATGTTGCAAACCTGACCCTCTCTAGACAAAGGAAGATAATGAAATGAGATGTGAGTAGGAAGGGAGAGGAAGGGTGGGTCAGTAACTTCTGACGAGCTGATAGGCTTTGCTTTTTTCTCATCCATCCTCTTAATGGCCCTGCCCTTTGCCATCTTCCCTACTTTTTTCAACCGGACACCTTTTCATTCTTAACACCCAATATCCCAGCTTCTTCCTTTCTCTTTCAGGCTATGTGTATGGCTCTGCTTATGCCTCACCCTCCCTTTTCTCTGCACGCTGGGTCCTTGTATCCCTGGCAACAGATGATATCATTTAGTCCAGAGCTGGGAGCAAGGCCTTGAGCAAGGAGGGGAGTGTTTGCGTGTGCATGTGATTTTGACATGGAGAGGGGGGGTTGGAGAGAGTCCATAGGATTTAATGTACACCTCCACATTTCTATCTTCTTCTCTCTGATCATTCTTCTCAGATTTCTGCAAGCTAAATAAAAAAAAAACATTCATTGTGTAGTGAAGAACTGCTGCAGTTCTGCAAATGCACTCCAATTTGTGTCCTCATTTGGACAAAGCAACAGTCTGTCACATTCTTGCATACCTCACACTATCTGGATATCTGCTAGCTGCAGAGAACCACTTCAGATGTGCATATCTTGTTGAGACTTTCTGTGTGCATGTGTGTACATATGAAGGATCCTAAACCATAAAAGGATGGATGGGCTGCAGCAGCAGACCAGGCCTATCTCTGGTGGCTCCTAGGCTAGCTTACACAAGCAGCAGTGACACGGAGAGAACAGATGGAGGAGAAGCGACAACGTACAGACAGACTAGATAGACAACCCTCCCTGAACGCACACACGTGTGTGTTTTTTATGGATTCAGATGTGAAAAAGCATCCTGATCACAGAGCCGGAATGTACAGTATGAGCCGAATATCAATTCAATTTCTAAAAATAACATCCCTGCAGCCCCGCTTCCCTCGGCTCTATCCCCTTCTCCCTCTCTGTAATAGCAGCTTCTCCCGGTGTACGCTCCATAAAGCACAGCCCTCAGAGGGGTACTGGAATGTACCAAGGCAAGGTCAAGAACAGAAAATAGGGGTGTCTTTGGCAAACAATGCAAAATGTACAGCTTTAAGCAAACAAAGACAATGAGGGGAGGTTAACAGGTTTAAAGAAGGCAGTGAATGCATGTGGTATGTATGTGTGTGTGTGTGTACCCGTCAGACTGCTGGCTTGTGTGAGGACCGGTAACCTAGGCCTGGTGGTTACCTTAGCTGGCAGTCAAATCAACTGGAAGCATACATTGTATGTTAGGAAGTAACCCTACATAACCTTGATTAACTCATTCTCATAATAACTCATTCCTTTTCATATTATTAAAAAATCTGTCTGAGTCAAATATTTCAGCTCATTATTTTATCAAAACACAACGAAATCAAAAGCTTTCTGTGTGGGATGTGTTCATCAGACTGAGCTTAACTTTCAGTGGAGCCAAGCACTTATGTGTGACAGTTTGGACATGACTCTAAATGAAGATTGATTGGCACACTTGGTTACACTGGCTGATATTCACCATAACAATCCATCAAGCACAAATGTAACCACAACACAAGTGTAACCGCAGAAGTTCCCCTTCACTACATTCACCATTTCACATTTCTGCTATTGCACGTGAACTGTGTGTGTGCGTGTGTGTGCGTGCGTGCGTGTTTGTGTGTGTGTTATTCATGCATGGATGTGCAGCAGTCTGCAGAAACACACACTGCAGTGTGTTCTGCCCAGCCAGATAGTCCAGATAAAAGATCCAAATATAAACAAACACAGACTAGAAAAACAGAAATGCATGCTCCCACTGGTAGATGCAGTTCATGAAGTGTATTCACATAAAGCAATAAGCATCCAGCACATTGAGCTGCTCCTCTGTAGTGCTTTACCTCTTTTCTTTTCTCTTCGATCCACACGCTCCTCTGCTCCCCTGTTCCTCTCTTCCTTTCACTCCTCGCCACCTTGTCTCTCACCCGATCCTCTCCTCCGTCTTCTACCTTCCCCTTTCCTCCTCTTCCTGTTTCCACTCCACTTTCTTATGGTCGGTCTCTCTGCAGACCGATCCATGTACAGAAAGCGACGGGGCGGGCCGACAAGCTGCCAGTCACAAGGCGCGAGCCAATCAGAGGGGCAGAATCTCTTATCTATCACATTTTGCAGCGAGCTGGAGGAAGGAGGAGGGGGGAAACAGCAGACAGGGCATGGGGGAGCTCTTTATTTCCCTCTTCCTCTCTCCCTGTGTGTGTGTGCGCGTGAGTGAGAGTGAAAGAGAAAGAGAGAGAGAGAATTGGAACGCTGCCAGTACAGTAGGAGGTATTTTACATTTTCACCACAAATGTAGAATCTTCTGGAGCTCATACAT
>NC_048419.1:4683949-4769136 GCF_013103735.1 Etheostoma cragini | reverse complement strand
CCCCCCCCCCCATCACTGCAAGTGGTTGCCACCCATTGTCACCAAATCCTCGAAAAAAACTATGATATTTAATGGCCAAATTAAAGAAGAAAAAAGGAGGACCACAATACACAACGGCCTTTAACGGTATAAACAATGCATCCATTTCTCCGGTTCCCGGGGAGCTGGAGCCTACATCCAGGTGTTTTTTCGGTATAAGTGGGAAGTGAAGCAGAGTGAAATGGAGACGGACGGCCCGCTGAGAGTTGGCTGAGCTCAAATGTCAAGTGACAGGATAACCAGGGGAAGGTGGGGCTACAGCTCCGCCAGCAGAAGAGGGAGGGTCTACATTTTGTGGGCACGCGATGCGAAAAGCACCACTCATTGCCTCTGCTCATTTCACCCACCAGCGACCAATAAAAAGCCGGCAGAGAGCTGTCGGTGAGAGGTAGAAACGGAGGGAGAGCTGACGAGCTGCCAGACCAGTGTGTGAGTGAAATGGTGGAAGCATAAGCAGCCCGCTGACAGGCTTTTTTACCTCTTAAGTGCCTTAGCAACAGCCCCGGATAAGCCCAAACTCTATTGGTTAATGCGCAACCCCATGTGGCTATTTGGACCAATCAGAAGGCTTTGGTGCAGAATTTACAGGGGGCAGCTTCATAGGGCAGGATATCTGTGCTAGATTGAGCCCCCTGGTGGCTCAGTGAAGGTTTCTCTCAATATTTCCCCACAAAACCCCCAAATTTAAGGGTTATCTACTGACCCATGCACTTCAGAAATCATAATAAACATCTTACCAATGACGATATGGCACAACATGAGGCGCTATTTACCACCACGGCTGTCAAATAATCTTTTGGAGCTCATTACAGGCATTTTGTTAAACTAATAACTCTAGACAACTGTAATACAAAAACATTACGGTAAACTGAGTGACATAAGAAAAGAACAAAGTAAAAGAGGAAAGGAAAAACGGAGCAGCCAAAAATTTGAAGATTTAGCTGACTTTTGAATTCAAATTAATAAAATACACAAAGTACCAAGAAACATAAATCTGTAACAGAATTAAAAAAAAATAGAAAAAAATCCTACGTGAATTTCCATATCAGGAAAATTGTTATAGCGGGATACATTATAACCCCCCCCCCCCCCCCCCCCACACACACACACACACCAACTGTCTGTCATTGGAGAGTACAATTAAAAATCATATAGTGTCTGTTACACTTTTAATTCTTACAGACAAAAACCATGTTGCTAGATTTCAAAAAGTTTTAATATGCATTTTGTCATCATCGAGAATCACGGATATGGGAACAAGCAACAAACAAGCCTACACTGCCACGAAGTGGGAAACCTATATTATTGCATGATGACGCATAACTGGGTTCGATGAACGTGCAGATGAACACGTATAGTCCAAATGTCGAGGTCAGTACAGCACACTGGGTACAGAACAGACAGGAAATAGACACAATGTGTGTATGATTTACATTCAGTTGGTTATTATAGATTTTAAAACCATTACATACGGTCCCCAGTAGGCCTACCAGAATTCATCAATAATTAAAATAAAGAATTTCTTGAATGTGTCATGACATCTCAACAACAGCCTTGCACATTGATACTTGTGTAATGTGCTTATCTCAGCATTTCAACTGATGTGTCATTAAATTGGACTGTGACTGACCATATTTCCAAGCCTGTCTGAGAGACAAGGAACTATACAGGGATTCATCATAACTATTTTAGTAAAGGACTTTGCGTGATAATCCCAGAGATTGACTTGACATCTTTAATCCACCACAAACAAACACGTAAAATGGCAGACGATGAGATGCCTTTTGTCACATATTTAAAACCCTTCCCCAAAGTGCTGCCCCCATGATTTACATCGATTAGCCTCTTTGAAAATCGTGACCCGTAATTACATTTGCTCCCAAACAACTGACATCATGAAACTCAGCAGCAGCAATGAAATGTTCTCCCTCCTCGACCGAACCTGCAGCTGAGCTGTGGCCGCTTCGCTGGGTCTAAATTTATAATTTTTAATTGGCAAAAATGCTGACAGCTGAAAAATGTCCGTTCACATAACTGTATCGTCGGCCCCAGCTACATAAGTTATGATTGTCATAACTCAGGATTAGATCAGAGAGGCAAGCTGGTCCCTCGATGAATAACCACACTCAGTCACTCAAATTGACTTATTAGGGAAGTGAGGGATTGTCGCGCCGGCTAATCTGACACACATTTGCATAAAGCCGACTTGAGTACAGGGCTTTATAACACCGCAGCAGACAGTCCAGCCATTGATATGCATATTCCCTTTACATTTCAGACATTCAGATCAATGGTTCCCGATCTTTATCGACAGACGCCTCCTCCACAGGCCAATTACATGAGCTCAAGTCCCACTTCATCAACACAATCGGCCAAGTTCCAAATCTGCTCATTTAAACTGAAGTTAATTAACGCTATCGATTACATTAAAGTGGATTATGTTGGGACACTTTGAGATTAGCAATTGCTTTCTTCTTTCTCAACTTTTAGCTAAATTCCTCGACCCGTCTGCTCGCTTGATAACTTCTTCTTTTTTTGTTGCTCGTTATTACTTGAGTTACTCCATAGTCTTTCAACATACCCCCTAGCAAGTGCAGAAGTGCCCCCTGAGGGGCAAAAGCACCCTTAGATGATAATCAGTGATGATAATCCTCTTCAAAGCATGTGTAATGACATCAAGGACACGGACAAGACAAGTGCTGATGGAATCAATCAGGCCAAATCCAGCTTCTCACACATTTTGATCTGGCCTGCATATCAATTTAGGTCCACAATACATTTTGGCTAGCCTAGTTTTTGCCGAAGCAGAATTTGGCAGATCTACAATTATTATATTCAGGCTGTGTGGTAGCCTGCTTTATAAAATGTAATCAGAATGCATTGTTTCGCTTGATTTGTTAAATTCTATGATGTAACTGTAAGTGAGACATGCAATGTCTCTTATATGAGACATGCAATAATACGGTCAAAAATATTTGACTTTTTCCAATTAAATAAAACATGTCAATAAACCATAAATATACATTTAGCCCACGTGTAGCCCTTAGTGAAAGTGAGACATACCTTCGTTATAGGAAGGTCAGTGCAACCCTCATGCTAACATGGCATGTTGTTATCAAATGATAAAAGAGTATGCAAGTGTCCCTCGCAGTACTACCCAGAGAGAAAACCATGCAACCGCAGTCAGTGAATGTGTTTTTTTTGCATAATGTGTCCAAACTGTCATGAAGGACTAAAGACAAGAAAACTTTGAGAAGAGGAAGAAACTTCTAGATGGATTAATTGCTGTGTACACAGTGAGCAGCCAGAACGAGTCCGGCACCCATTTTGGCAAAACATTGAACCATTTGCTATGAAACACTCATTCTACTTTATGGCACATTAGGTTTCCTCAATTTCCATAGAATGCTGGGTTTTTATTTTTTTATTTTGCTTCTTCATATTCATCAATATCTTCACAACTGGTTTCAACACAAGGCTTCATTTAAAACTTAGTCTTTGATTATGTAATAGCAAACATTAATGGGCATTTGTGCACATAGGCTCTTTATCGCTATGTCGTATAATTAAACTTTTGGGCTTTATCGCCACCATTCACGCTGAGTACCATAGTACTTTGGAAGTACACTGTAGGCCTTTTGTTCATCACTGAGACAGATTAGTCAGTTTTGCATTTTACTATTGCAGTGATAACACGCCTCTGAATGTCCCATTTCAATGTCCCGTGTGTCGTCACCACACTCTTTCAAGTATGTTGCACTTATACAGTGGTGGAATTGAAGTACCGTACTTAAGTACACATTTGAGGTACTTGTACTTTACTTGAGTCTTTTGTTTTCATGCCACTGTCTACTTGTACATTTCAGAGAGAAATATTGTACTTTTTACTCAGCTACATTAATCTGACAGCTTTAGTTACATTAAATTATGGATTTTTGCACATGAAACACATGAAGTTTATAAAATACAATGTTTGATTATAGATGAAATTACCCAACAAGTACAGCTGAAATGAAGTGTTTTAATTCTCTTTTTTATTCTTTTAAACACCGTTTTTGACACTTTTAAAGATTTTTTGGAGACTTTTACTGCTCTTTTTGACACTTTCAACGCTTTTTTTGTTTCCAGTTTCTAAAATCAGCATTGATTACTTGTAATTTTGCATTTTCCTGATGATACTTAAGTAATACTTAAGATACTTACTACTTAAGTAACATTTTTGATGCAGGACTTGTTACAGAGTGTTTTTTTTCAGTGTAGTATTTGTACTTTTACTTAAGTAAAGATCTGAGTAATCTGAGTATTTCCTACCCCTGCACTTTCATGTGTTCCTCTACAGCAGGAAGAAAAAGGATCCGTTAAGGCCAACATGTTTTTGCAATGGGAATTGTTTTGGCCTTCACAAGTTGTTCAGAATGGTTTGTTATGAATTCTATCAGGTACTAAGGTTAATATGTGAAATAATGACATGGTAGATGTTGGACTTTTTAAATCATCGTTTGCACCCTGGGAGGAGTCAATGATCCAGTCCCTGGCTGCCTCATCATTTGATTGCGCCATTAAAATAATTTATTGGCTTTCTACCCCAAGGATCAAACCATAACCTCATTAAGAACTCACCGGGACAAAGCTGTCAATTTCGTTGGCCAAGGAGATGATGGGCTTAACCTCAACAGATCCAGAAGTTTAGCACAGCATTACTTCAAAATGAGCAGTACAACTCAAAATAAGTATATAATTAGGATATGATTCTGGAGAAGACACAGCTTTTTTATTCACTCTAGTATTTTAGAATTGTATGTTAAGAGCAATGACCTGCCCATCCATGCCTATGTGTTAGGAGGCTTGACTCTCCTTGCTTTGCATATCTGATTTGTCGTAATCATAACTGCAAACATTTACTGTCATTGCTTAGCAGAAGCCATAGTAGGAGAGACTGAGAAGACGTTTTTCACCATGAGTGTGTTATCGCCTCTAGTTTTTGTTCCTGTGCTAGCTTGTTTTCTGCCTCTAATGTCAGCAACGGTGGTTCAGGATTTTAACCACATAGAGAGGTGCAAGGACTCCCTGTACATGGGGACACCACCACGCGGGTTCACCGACACTAAACTGAAGAAGATCTGCCAACGTTACGCAGACCGACCTCGCTATGTGACCCTGTACGACCCCAAAAAGCGGATTCCAGTTTACTCAGCGTATACCTTCAAGAAAACAGAGGGAGACAGACGTGTGGACTACCCTTGGATGTACGAGCCACAGGTCCGAGACTTGTCTTTTAGTAAATAGCTCAGGATTGCTTTTCAAAATTGCTAAAAAGCTTCATTCATAAAATGGGGTTTCATTCATTTTTAACCCATTTTTGATTCTTAAACGAAAGACGAAATTCTAACAAAAGTAAAGACATAAACAATGCTGGCTTTGTATTATTTCCCAGCATAACAACATGTTCTGTATCCAATAGTGCTCCTTTACTTCCCTAAGTAAAAGTACTACTACCACACTATACAAATAGCCTACTCTGTCACAAGTAAAAGCATTGAAAATATTACTGCTAAAAGCATAGAATTATCATCAGGACTATGTTCTTAAAAGTACTAAAAGTAAAAGTACTCACATTTTAGAATCTGGAAACGATCAAAACAATTCTGTCAAACAGCAAAGTGTTTTATCAGTTAATCATTTCAGCTGGACTTGTAGGCCTGTACATTGTTTACTCTGCAAAATTCTTAATTTGAAAAGTAGGTCTAACTAGTACCTAAAACTGTCAGATTAATGTAATGGATTAAAAAGTACAATATTTCCTTTTGAAATGTAGTGGAAGTAGAAAGGTGCATGAAAAGAAAAGACTAAAGTAAAGTAGGTACAAGTAACTCAAATGTGTACATGTGCAGTAATTGTAGTAAATGTACTTATCATAGCCTACTGGCTTAATGTAGCCTATTATTTCCCAGCATGACAGCACTACTATGTTGTGTGTCTCAACAGCTGGCAGAAGTCGATGGGAATGGGAACATGCAGTCCTTCCCCACTGGCTACCTGCACATGAAGTTCGAGGACAGCCAGGCAGTCCTGGATGACTACTCTGACGTGGTCCTGTATGAGAGAGGCCACCTGAACCCGGACCAGCACCAGTCCACGCCACACGACCGCGCCGCCACCTACACTCTGACAAACGTGGTGCCGGAGATCCGCGAGTTCAACATCGGGCCTTGGCGTGAGTACGAGGAGCGGATTCGGGTCCGCCTCAACAACTTCTGCCGCGGCACGGCCTACATCGTGACCGGAGTGACCACCAGGGGCAACATGATCCGCCGAAACAACCAGGACCGCGTGGCCATCCCCGAAGACGTGTGGTCCGCTTACTGCTGCACTGAATACGACCGCAACGCGCCGCACGACGTCCGCATCCGCTTCCCGACCTACGGAGTCTTGGCCAAAAACGCCAAAGAGGGAAACAGCGTGCACGAGATGCCGCTCCAGGAACTTGAGATATTTTTGAAAAGTAATTTGGATGTTGACCAGAACCTTCAGATCTTTTATGACAACTGCATCTCTCCCTCACCCCTCCCTCTTTACCTCCAACATACTATCTGAGAGCTTAAACCTCCTGTGTGCACGTGGGTTTTTATTACAAATGCTAATTTCTAAATTTGCTTGCAGCTCCGTTAAGCCACCTACACATGATAAGCGATTTGCTCTGTGCGCGCCGCTCCGACGCTACGAGAGCAAAGCGAAGCGCAGGTAAACGTCATCAAGAGTGGCAGGGGAGATAGGCTACTGCCCGTTGCTAGGAAACGACATGCGGTTATCTCATTGGTTGTGCGTTCGAAAGGTCAGCGGCAACTAGGTTAAAAGTTACAATAATTTGAATTTTGAGCGCAGCGCTAAGCGGCAGATACGAGCGGTAGCGCAGCGGAGTGGGCGTCACCGCCCTCCCTATAGGAAATCAACGGAACGGCCGGCGCAAAGCGGGTTTGCCGCATGTCATGTGTAGACGGTTTAATTATAAAAACAAAAACAGAAAAGGCACATTTTACAAGACAGCTGCTTTGTTAAGAGAGGGATTATAAATGCCTGATGCGCGGGAGGTTATGCAAATTGGCTCATTCAATAAAATGTCTTAATTAACTGTGATTGTGTTATTTATCATTTACTTTATATTCTTGTAACATATTAATGTAAAGCTGTGTTAGGCTTAGTTGAGGATTCCTTATCATAGGCTGCTCATGTGAGTTTAAATGTTTGGTCTGTTAGTAAAATTGGATTTTGCATCTGATTGATGGTTTTAGTGCATTTTAATCATTAAGGTAACCTACTTGAGATCAAGTTTTTTGCATATGAAATCCATAGTTAAGAAAGTAAAAAAAACTGAAAAACCTTCAAGACTTCAGTTTTGGAAGTATTATAATATTAATATTTGGACTAACACGTCCACATATTTTTTTCAAAGACAGTGAGAATAACATTTGTGTATTAAATGAAACATTAAAACATTCAAATATCACACATGTGAACATATCATATAGGCCTAAAGACTTTTCATAATTTATTTAAAAAGTGTTTTTTTATCTTTCATGTAATATAGCTATCTTCATTTAATTGACAATGACGTATCCATTTACAATTCTAAATAGGATATGCTTTCTGAGCTGTTAGTGCATCATCAGCCATCATTCCAGATTAATTTAGAATATCTCAACAGAGGCTAATTCATTTGGGTTAGAAGCACCGACTGCATAACATCTCTGAAGCAGTCATTAAAGTTGCATACCGCCATCTAGTGACGGAGGGAAAGTATTTCCTGTGATCACTGCTTACAGCTAAACCAACACTGTAAATTATCCGCAAAGGCAATTTGGCTGAGCGCATAAGAAAAATACTATGACATTACGGTAAACATCAGTCATATAAACAATTGTGCAATCTACTTACTGTGTGAAGACTCTGCCGAAGAAATAACAGAGATGATTTTGATTAATTCATGCACATCACAGTTATTGGACACAGTGTAGGTGATAACTTGCTTATTATTGCAGCAATAAGTCATGCCAGATATTCTAAAACAAGAATTTTAATATTCCAGATATGGAAATAAAAGAAAACCGAAAAAATATTAATAACGATAGAAACGTTTTTTTTTTTTTTTTTAAATGGATGCATTGTATATTTTTCAACCTCTTTTCTGTCAGGAATTATTGTGCAGTAATGCAAAAACAATTTCCCAAAAACATAGCTGCAGGCAGAAATTAAATATCTCTACTGTTTTGCCAAGATACTTCGATCTGTTGTTGTCTATCTGTATTCATATCTGAAAGTAATTGGGGGGGGGGGGATTCCAATTGATTAGGGTGCAGTCTGCGACTTTGGAGAGGTAAAAAGAGGTGCAAGGTGGTCTAAAAATGCTTATGGGATAAGGGAAGTAAAACTGTGGCCAAAAAAAGGAATTTAATTATACCCACATTAGGGCTTGAATGAATGGAAAGCATTAGCACAAATGCTTCATCCAACAGCACCAGTTCGTTCCAGTATATTTGCCCTAATATTGATTTATTGTGTACAGCAGCTGAATAAACACAGATAACTGGTGCTGTTATTTTTAGGCTTTACATTTAAAATCCTCTGGATAACTTTAAGACCTCATGGAATGAAAGTCAACACTCAGTTTGTGTGGATTTAGAAAATTAAATCAAGGGAAGCTTAGCATTCTGTGGTGAAAGCTAGCCTGTATGCTAAAAAGCAACACGTCGTGGTGATGTCCTCAAAGCCACAATATTACAGCAATTAACACCGAGGTTCTATCCCTGAGCAGCCGCAGCTACAATCAGTTTCCTCTTTCTTAAAAAACGATAAAACAAAAAAAACACTACTTCTCTCAATTCTCCAATAATAGGCCTAACATTAACTGTTGTATACTATCAGTTAAAGTCGCTCACAGCAACGGCCTGCAATACAAGCAAAACCATTTTGATATCCCGACTGTAAGCGAGCAAATAGCAAATATTTAAGTTAGCAACTAGCTAGCTAGCTAGCTAACATGTGAAGTCAACGTAGCAGCTAGCTTAACTAAAGACTGATGTATTTTTCTCAGGGACCAAACCACAGCTTAAAGGTAAATGTGCATTTCTGGCCAGAAACGGGACTAGAATTTTTTTAGAAAAGTTTACATTGCTCATACCTCTTGGTTGTGTAATAAAACAAGCTGACGGGTTAGCTACCACAACATCAAAGTGCTCCGGATTGTGTGTAGCTAGCTAGTATACCAGCTTGTAGTTGGGGTTCTCCCGCCCCCGCGTGGCTATGAAATGTATTACAGCTTTAATTTTGCCCAGACAATGTGACACAAATGATGGCACTAGCTTTTGTTTAAGAATGTCTTTTAATGTTTTCCAGTTCAGATACACAACATACAGTGTGTAATAGCCTCTATTTGAAATAGAAATATTAATTTGAATTCTTTCAACTCCTTCTGGTCATTATGCTCTCTCACAGTATCTTGAGCTTCTAGCAGGTTCCTGAATCGGACTAAATGAAACAGACAAACAGGTGCAAGCCTTCCCTTTACCATTAATGCAATACATGTTTTAATAAGACAACATTTGGATCCTTGTAAGGCTTTTTATTATTTTTATATATATATTTTACCTTACCTTAAGCCAACATCAAAACTGTAGTGTAAACATGTAAACTTGGTGAGTGGGCTTCCATTATCTGTTGGCGGTCCAAACTATCTTTGTAATGCTGTTTTTAGAAGCATGGGCAACTCAAACTCACATCAAACAGCTGTGCCAATAATCCCATAAACAGAATGTGTGGACAAAATTGCAAAAGGTAGCAAAACAACCACCATGATTAGAGTCTGAAATAAGACCAAACGAGTACAAAGGATTTCACAACCTCCTAATAGCAGTTTGTTCTGTATGACAATGTTCAAGACAATATGAGACACTAACAATTAAATCCAACAGCATCGCAAGTAAAATTCCTTGATTTGGGATTTTGTTTTGAGCATTATTTACGCATGTTCAAAGATGTACTCATGTGCCCGTAACCTATTGGAATTTGCCCTGGAGATTTAGGAAACAAAGGAGAATCAAACATACATTTGAATGCTAAAATCCTGTAAGTCACCTAAACTTGCACCTGTTGTCACAAAGAAAAGATCCCGGCCAATCACTCGAAACCAAACGACAAACATAATATTTACAAATTACAGTTTGTTCTCTTACACTTTAAAAAATGTACAGTTTGTTTCTCGTCTTGGTTTTTGTCTTTTGTCCTCGAAGCTCGCTCCTGTCCAGTGTGAGGGATGGCAGTCTGGCTCCAGAGTGTTATCCTAAGCAGACAGGATACAGAACATAACAAGGAGGGGGGGAATTAATCCCGCTCGCTTTGCTTTTTGTGGTATATGGTGTATGAGTAATGTCTGTCATCAAAGATTTTGTGTGTGTTTTAAATCAGGTTTTTAGAATGCATCCCCTGTGCATTGACAGATCATACCGTAGCTGACGAGCTAGTTCGTCATCACCACTGAATCACTGCCCGCATTTGTCCAGTGTTGTCCTAATGTCACTGTTTTTCTTTCTTCTCAGAATTGTCCAGAGTGTGACCCGTCTCTCGTGGTGTTCAGTTGTGCGAAAGATGTGAAACGCGCGTTCAAGGCTTTCTCACCTTTTGACCGTCATAAATATATCTTATCCTTTCTCCCACCTTGCAGCAGGGAGAATCATGAAACAACCGAAGAGCAGACGAAAAGAATAACTGTCAGGCAGTCTTTGAAGCATGTGGTTAATGTCAGTCACAGACAAAAACCTTATTTAGACTATTCATGTCATGTAAAGTAGTTGTTTCTTTTTTTCGTAACTTAAAAAAGTGCTATCTTCAGGTCAGATTGAGAGACAGTGACTGCAAACTTGACAGCTGCAAAAGATAAAGAGGAACAGAGCAAAAGAGGGAGGAAAGAAAAAAGGCTTCATCAGTCTCTCTGGTAGTTTTGCGGCACAGCCTCAGTGTTAGGAAATGAACAAAAATAAAGAGGGAATATTTACTCTCTTTGTTATAATCATAGTTTTACACAATATTCATCTCTTAATACTTTAATACCTTTTTCAAGTACCACAAAGTGCAGCTGATATTAAAATAGAAAATGGAAATGATTTTCAAAATAAAATAAAATCAATGCAGAACAAGGCAAATCATCAAAATTACAAACTCTGTCCACACTCTTTATAAAAAAAAAAACATCATGCAAATATCCCAGACAGCAAAGTAGTTAATAAAACTTTATATTCTTTTTTTTTTTTTAAATGAGGAAATATTGACTCTGATTTCCCCTTTAAAGAAGAGACAAGCCACAGTGCAACACTGAGTGCAATTTAAAAAGAAAATAAAAGTGTGTGGATCAAAAAGAAAGATGAAGGGGTTGGCACTTTTAATGATGGTAATTCCTTTTGTAAGATACAGTCAGGGTGGACCTCTCCAGGCGGTCCACTGGACGCCAGTGAAAGAGGAACTTCATCACAGTACTTGGCACCAAGAATGCTGGTAAAAACGAGATATCAGAATATCTTTTTTTTTCATTCATATCCTTACAATTTATTAATAATACATCATTTACATTTGTGTTTTTGTATAAAAGACTCCAAAAGGAAAAAAGAGTCTAGAAGTGATTGTGAGAAAGAGGAGAGACGTGGAAATAGAAATGGATTATGTCAAAGGTTTAATAAAAAGAGCTACGAGGGCAGATGCAGAGAGAGAAAGAGTGTGAGGCTGCGAAAAGAGAGAAGCAGTTAAATGGGCTGAGATGGGGCTACAGACAGAGATAATGAGTGAGAAACAAATAAAGTAATGGACATGATTAGAGCCTGTATGGCAGAGATGCAGCGAGTTCTAATAGGCAGCCTGGATTCCAGGTTGCATCCCACAGACCGAGTATGATTCAGTTTTTTCCTGTACCGCCCAACAGTTGCAGCCCCAATCTGGAAATGCTTGAAAGCAGCATTTGTGAGTATACATTTTTTTTCTTCTTCTTTTCTTAAAAGCAGGACTTTCGATGGCATTTAGGTCACATCATAACAGAAAACAGGTACATAAATTTGCAATAACATAAGAAATAAAAGTTACACTCTATGAAGAAAAATCATGCTTAAATGTCAAATAGCTCATCCTTGTACTTCCATTGCTGTCAATACAGTTCATACTTAGCAGAAGCCTCCAAAAATAGAATATAGGGACAGCTGTTGGGACATAGTGCTCAACACAGGGTGCCAAATTTCACTTCCAGATTGGGCCTTTAAAGCTGCAATTTGTAAGTTTCAAGAAATCACCGTTTTATGAAAGACAGCTTGTTGGGGCATATGTCGCCTGGTTTAAAGCTGCTCGCTACTGTATTATCTTTTTCACTAAATGAATGGAAATGAATATATGTATTCTATGTCAAACATAGTTTTACACTGACACAACAACACATGCGCAAAACAACCGAGCTACACATAAGATGTCTGGCTGATTGTGATGGGCTCAATGCCTCTTGGAGAGAGAGAGCTCCAAGCTTAAAGCTGCGTTTGGTGGCTCACCAAAGCACGAGATTTTGAAAGAGCTTTAAAGCGGCAAAGCAGTATGCACCTATGATGACAGGTGGAGCTTGTTTTTTTTAAATCATCTCCTCCTTGACTAATGCTTACATTTTAGAGGTATTTCACTGCTTCAAATCTTACAAACTGCAGCTTTATTTGAGGGCTTCATTAGAAAAGACAAAGATATAGTGAAGAAGAAAAGACAATGGTGAGAGTGGGGTTTGTATGGAGCAGTTTGTGTGGTGCGTCTCTGTAAGCCCAGGGTGGGGTAGCAGAGGTTGTGCCTGGTCCTATACACGGGTGGTGGAGTGTTGGTGTGGCAGGGCATTGTTGCTGTGGCTGGGGACAGGTGTGGTGGAGGGGGCCGGGACAGGGGGATAAGTGTTGAAGGGGTGAAGGGGCTGCATGCTGCTGATGGTGCTCGGGATCATGGTGATGGTATTGGCTGTCATCAGTGGCACATCCTCCGGCGCCCGCCGCAGGGCCAGCGTGTAGTCAGGTGGGCACACGGGGGGCCGCAGGGGTTCCAGGTCGCCGTGGAGGCCGCGGGAAGGGAGGGGTGTGCCGTGCTCCAGCTCCACTCTCTGCTGCTTCATCTGCAGTGACATTAGCTCCTCCTCCTGACTCAGCGCCAGGTCATTGTGCGGCGGGGCCCCTACTACTCCCATGCCAACGCCCATGCCCATCGTTGTGACACGCTGCGGGGACAGCCGGCGGTGGCGTCTCTGCATGAGTTCATGGCGCTTGTCCCGTTTGTAGTAAAGCGCAGCAAAGGCCAGCACGTTGAGGAAAAGAAGCGAGGCGCCCACAGCTACCGTCACACTCAGCTCGGTGGAGTAGTCCCGCGTCACATCGGGAAAGGGAGAAAAGCGGGGCCTCTCTGAACCATAGGGTTCAGGATCAGGCGGATAGGTGGAGATTACTGGGTGCCGTGTGGAGCGGGTGCCGGGGCTGTGAGGGCCCTTCCAGCGGTTGGTGCCTCCGGGCGGCAGGCGAGTTGTGATGGAGCTAATGATTTCCTTGCGGAGGCTGTGGAGATGTGGTACCAGCTCCAGCCAGAAGGCCACCTTGTTGGCCCGGTAGTTGTCTCTGACACGAGGCTTCAGGCCGATATGCAAGTACTGCTTGTCTTTGGAACTGAACTTGGTCCAGATGACCTCTTCAAAGCGGTTGGGCTTGGTGTGGATGAACGTGGTGTCCTGAGGAACTGGCAGGTTAGGATCTCTGGAGGAGAGAAATAGCAGAATAAAAATATTTTTGCTTGTTAAAAATGACTGATCACTACTAAGTTTGTAACATATACTTACCTGTGTTGCGATTATAAAGCAATTACATATGCCGAAACACAAGAGCTGATGTGCAATTTGAGGTGAACACCTGTGTAGAAATCTGGTTTGGATTTTAGCAGAAAGAACGCCTCGGAAAGAGCAGGTGCTGCGTGTCACGGTGCAACTCAGTCCCAAACCAGATGTTTAGGCCCACAACAAGCTCAACAGATTCTCTCATCCAAGAGAAAATCTCCAAATCAATCAGAATCACTAATGTGATATTCACCTTTGGCAGACTAACAATGTGCCTACAATAGAGACAGAACGCATTTAAGTCCCGCCCCCACCGTAGGGGGAAAGAACTCTCTGCTTTTCTTTGACTTGTATCGCGTGAAGGCGCCTCCTCGTCAATTCCGTCTGCAAGCGAACAACAGAAAAATGCCTCAAGTCTGCTGCGTGGTGATATTTACTACCAAAAATGTACAGAACCCATAACTGTATAAGCTGCCAAATGGAAAAACACAGAGCTTTTATGAAGACAAAAGTGGATACAGATGTGAGAAATCAGCAGAGAGAATAGGAAGACTGTGGGATCCGCAGTTTATTCAGATTCTCAGGTTATTTACCCTGTTGCTAGTGAATATCACCACACAGCAGCCTTCAGGCATTTCTCTGTTGTTTGAGGAGTCGCCTTTGCCCAATACAAGTCAACAGAGAGGGAAGAGTTGTTTCCCCCTCTGGTGGACATAGATTTCAGAGGATGATGTACGCTCTGTCACCAATGTGGCTACAAATAGTAGGACTTCACTAGAAGGATAGAGGGACTGATTATTTCAGAAAGTGAATTCACCACTGTGTTACACATGAGCTTGTGAGTACTTCCCTACTTATATTTTACAGTAGTTTATATTTTAATCAGATAAATGCACTTAACCCTTGTGTTGTCTTTCTGTCAACCATGAAAACAAATTAAAAATGTAACACTATTATCGTTTTTTTTCTGACATTTTGGTCAATTTTTCAATGTTGTGGGTGCTTGTTTGATGTTTTTTCAAAAGATATTTGATATTTGGAATGTTGACATTTTCAGCACTTATTTTGAAGGACAATTTTTGTGTAAATGTGTAAAAATGGGTCAAATTTGACCTGAGGACATCATGAGGGTTAATATCAGAAAGTTATGATTTCATTTGGCATTATACTAACCCTGTCTTGGCAAAGTTGGTCCAGTATGTCATGACTACGGCACTGAGCATGACATCGTTCTTGGAGAAGTTACAGGGAAACAGGTCAGTGGCTCCCACCATGGGAATCCCAAACACATATGGGATCTCATCTCCATGGGCCGCGTCTGCCCAATCTGGCCTCGCCTCGGTCTGACAGTGGTGGTGGAAGGTATAGAAATAGACGGGCGACTGGAACTCAGCGTGCAGTTTGGCAGTGGCGACAGCCGGGGCCACCCACTGATGGTCCGTGAACAGAGCCAGGAGGGTCTTCCTACGCATGTCACTGTTGTCCCTGTCAGCCCAGTCTGTGTACATGAACTTTATGGTTTCTCTCAGAATGTCTTTACCTTCAAAGAAATAAAAAAAAAAAAAAAAAAAAAAAGTGAGCATGTACGCAGTGCGTGGTCATCTGCAACATTCACTGAAAAAAGATTTAGGGCTGAATTCTGTAATTATAACTCTTATTTGAAACAAACATACAGTTGATCAAATTATGATAGCTTCTCTGTGTGTTACACTTCCATTATCACCACATGTCCCCTCAGATTTTCTAATGTGTACTGTAGCTCATCACAAGATGTCCTCCAGCTCTGTTCAGAATGTCTGGCTGGAAAAACATCACATAATGAAGAGGAAACTACGACTCCCAGCGCTACTGTAGCAACAACAAAAAAGGATTTTTAAATATCAATTCCTACTGAAAGATATACTGTGCATTGTAAGAATCTTTTGCTTTTTAACAGCATTTGCAAACTCATAGCTATTTTATGAATGGGAAAACATTGTAATAATACCACACACTACACATTTGAGGTACTTTTACTTCACTTGAGTATTTCCATGTTATGCTATTTTGTACTTTCTACTTCACTACAATTCAAAAGGAGTTCTGTGCTTTCTATTCCACTACATCAGTTGTACAATCGTAGTTACTAGTTAACAAATTAAGACTTTTCATATAAAACCTATGTAAAACCATTGTGAGCTTGTGCGTGCTGGGAATTGTTGCATGACACAACAATTACATCTTCATTTGCAATGATATAGATTACACTACCCAACAGTATGGAAAATAATTAAACCTAGCTCCACTGTGGCTTTTTCACATTAATGCATCATTAAGTTGCTTTGAGTACTTTTATTGTGTTATGCACCGGTAGTATCCCTTTAAGGACAATTCACTACACAATATTAATTGTAACTGAGTGTTTTTACAGTGTGGTAGTGCTACTTTTGCTTAAGAATCAGAGTATTTTCTTCTGCCATTTTCATTGTAGTTTGAACCAAAGCATTGATTCTCTGCCCTAATCCGATTAGGCCCAACCCGCTTGGGTGGGAGTTTGGGTGGGGCTGTCATTTCTCAAAGATTTCCCTGGGCTTGAACACATATTTTCTAATATCATTATAGTCTGTGTCTGTGTCATGAATGAACACAACCTTCTGTAAATCAATTCAACTTACACACATGGATAATGAGCAGTGGAAGTTCAAGTTTTTAATAGGCTCAGGCTCAAGACTGTTGGGTGGATCGGGTTCGGGTCAGGCTTGGGCCACGATGCGAGTTCATGTTGGGTCAGACCTGATTGTTTGGGCCTGATGATAGCTCTAGTTTGAACATCACTAAAAGTACTTCTTATTGTTGTAGAGCCCAACAACATGTGGAAAGTTAAAGATTAGAGCTTTAAAGGAATTCATAATTTGAAGGTAAAATAGGATAGGGTCTGACCATCAGGGTATCCATACAGATTGTCCACAAAGTTGGAGATGGTGTAGTCAAACGAGGCTGCGGATATTCCGTCTTCTCCCTCACTGTCATCCACAAATTTCAGGCCCTCTCCCTGGTTGACGCCCAGCAATATGTCGTAGTTCAAGAACTCACCCTGGAGTCACGACAAACACACACAGCATGATATGACAGTACAGAATTAAGGATTGATTCTTTCCTACGATAAGATACAATGCAATACGGTACGATATTTGCTGACATCTAAAAGTCAGTCACAACTCGAATTCGATTTGATTCAATTCAGGGTCCTGAAACCGATATGAGATGATATCATATGCCAATTTAACACAGTTTAAATTTATATGAAATATGAAAAACTATTCTTCTTAGCTATACTGCGTAGTTTCTGGAATTCTAGGGATTCTAAGTAATGACAACAACACTGTCGGCGCCTCCACATGATACAAGCCATTCGTGATCTCACACGCACCCCCACCTCTCCTTGATGCAGTTGCTACCAGATAAAGGGGACGGAAGGATTAAAAAAACATGGACTCCTCAGAAGGGGTAATTATCTTCACGCGAGTTACTGCAATGGAAAGTCACTTGACAACACAATCTTCTGAACATAGCCATACTGGGAAATACAGAGAGAGTTGTGTGGAGCTTAAATTCTTAATTACATTTGTAGCAACTCATTTGGCAATGACTGGAATGTAACAAACATTTATTAATATCAAAAAGTTACGCATTAAACCTTTAATAAAAAGTATAAATATAAAGTAAAGGGCCATCTTACAGACGATATGTATCGATAGTTTCACTTGGCACCAATAATATTGGACTGTGGCTCATTGAATCGATATATCGATCCTGATCGATGTATTGTTACACCCCTACACAGAATTCAGCAGTAATTTACACACCAAATACAAAGACATGACCAAGACAAGAAACAATCATTCACTGGATGACATCCAGTGAAACCAGCTCTGACCTGCTGCATGAGAATCTCAGGATCGTCAGGCACCACATCCCCATCTACCACAGGTCCAAAAGCGATGTGGTAGCGTGCAGGCTGGATGTCTTGGTCCACTAGCTCCCTGAAACTCTTCCTCCTCAGGCATTCCACCAAATCAGCCATATCCCCCAGAGTGCAGCCGACCTTCCTGGCCAAGATCTTGGTGTACATCATCGGTCGGTAGTTGACTGCCCAGCTGGAAATGGCGGAGCCACTCTGAGCGATGGCCCTCTGGAACAGGCCTACACAGAGCAGGACCACATCCAGCAGATATAGCTTCAGCAGAAAACACTTATTCTCTGTTAGTTCAACACCAATCCCCCCCTCTGACATACTTTTGCTAGCAGCAAATGGGGCCTTCAAGGCCTTACAGTGTGAGTGCTTTCAATAATGCATAGATGTTCGAGGAGGAGCAATTGTAGAGTATTACATAGGAAGCAAGAGAAAGTAGTCGGATTCTTAGCTGGAGAAATCCTTCATGTACATCAGGGTAGAAAAATGAAGTGCGTCCATTACATACAGTGAGAGGCAGCAGCAAGAAAGATGGTGGCAACTCTACACACAGCATCAGGCTTGATGGGCCGTGTTGGATGAAGTGCGAAAAAGAGACAGAGATAGAAAGAAAACTGCTTG
This sequence comes from Etheostoma cragini, assembly GCF_013103735.1. NCBI lineage: Eukaryota > Metazoa > Chordata > Actinopteri > Perciformes > Percidae > Etheostoma > Etheostoma cragini. The sequence continues at coordinate 4,750,651 of NC_048419.1, read as the reverse complement.
CACTGTTGCACCGCTGCACCGTTATGTAAAGTGGTCTTGCTGTCCCTCTGTTTTATCTGCAGATTCTGTCATTAATAATTAAGGCCCCCCACATTCTGCATGTGCCCCACCCCCGCTCCTCTCCCTGTGAAATCAATTAAGAAGCCTCTTAGCTGTAGCTCCAGCTCTACCTATCATCTCCTCTCTCGTCTGCACACATGCACACACACGCACACACACACCGCACACACACAAACACACACACAGTACCTAAAAAAGCGTTCACCCACCAACTTCTTCTGCACTTTGTAGTGTTACTGCCAGACTTGAAATAAAGTAGTGCCACAGCTCTATTCACAACAACCCATAATGATAACATGGATGTTTAATTTATTAACTATTCACATGAGCAAAACCAAACCAGAAAAAATAACCTTAATATTAACCAATCAAAAGTTCCAAAACGACCAAAGGGAATTTCAAGCAATACAACTACTAGGCCAATTATATATACTGTGTATACAGTATATAGAATTATTATTATATGTTTTAAATAAAACACCTACCACCATCACCCACAGTATAATTTGAACACTAACGTTTGTGTGAGTATTTGTCATTGGCATGCAAGACAGCCAACATTAGCTTGCCAATTGACAACCACTAACAACTTTGCTGATGCTACCCAGTTATTGAACTGCTTTGTCATGTCCTGCTAAATTATGTCTGACTCAAGATGGACAAAAACATGTGTGTTCCCATGCACACGCTCAGAATTCTGGGAATCTCCTTCACGCATACAAATAAATCTTCTATTTTAATTGATCTGTCCCAGGTCAGTTTGTCGGCGTGAAGGTTGACAGTTCAGTAATAACCTAATCTGAATTCTTGGTAAAGTGAATTGCCTTTTACATTCTGAGCTCTACTCACATCAGAGGATTAGTGATCAAACATCTGGTGGGTATTTTAGAGATCTGCCATTCAAAAACAAACAAAAGAAAGTACAGTACAGTCCTTAAGAAGTTGTACATATACTGCAGTGGTTCCAGAGGTGGTGCCTTGAGAATGCCACAAGAATGTTTATATTTATATTTTCATCACAAAAAATACTGTTACTATGATGATATCATGCTTTCAAACGTATCAAATCAGAGAACTAAATATCCAAGCCACCATTAAACACCTTACTAAATATGCAGTTATGACGCAGCTGGTAGGGCAATTTCACGTTGTCATAACAACCCAATACATCTTCCAGACTCACATTTTCGGGTTGACAAAAAAGAAGACACACACACACACACACACACACACTATTCCTAATGCCTGCCCTGTCCAAACAGCATTAGTTTTATTAGAGAAGGCCAATTGTGTCAGTGCAGTCCAGTGATCTCGTTATTTCGTGTCTCTTGTATTGTAAAGGGATTTTTTCGTGTCTTGTATCCCAAACTGAACTGATTATTGATTTACGGCAAAAAACACACAATTTTCATTCATGTGTAGCCCTGTCCAGATTGAGAATTTGTTTGTTTTTTTCAAATAACTAAATCTTTGCAGTTTTGCATGTTTATTGAAAAAAAATAGATATACTATATTGCTGCAAATAGTAGATGAATCATTTTCTGAATATGGCATCCTTTCACTTGAGGGAATAACATTGCCAGATTTTTTTTCTTCTGGTTTTGGCTGTTTGTTAAAATTACTAACATGCGCTGTGAAGAAATACACTACCCACCCTATCCTGAAATGGTAATCCCCTTTGAGCAGGGTATATGACTACTAATGTGACAATGGCAGTGAAATAACCTTACCCTCGGAGTGGTGGGAGAGGATGAGAAGGTTCACACAGGCGGCACCAGCGCCTGAGCCAAAGATGGTGATTCTCTCTGGGTCTCCTCCAAAGTGGCCAATGTTTTCATTGAGCCAGCGCAGGGCCTGGATCTGGTCCAACAAGCCATAGTTCCCCTTAGCAGACTGGTCCCCTGTGCTCAGAAACCCTGCAGGGTAAATTAGAACAAACACAGAGAGGAGAAGAGGGAAATACTGATTTTGTGCAGGATGAGGTGAGGGGCAGAAATTCAGGAGCATAGGATAACATAATCCTGTGTGTTTATTGTCTTTTTAAAAAGAAAGTATTCCACATTAACAGAATATGGCATCCTGTCATTGTTAGGAACTTCTCAGCCTCCAACTCAACGCAAGTCTGAGGAGATTTCACACAGAAAGGTTGCCAAATTACTAATTTTTAATACCCACGCTTGAAAAACAACACAGTTAAGAGAACTTGTCAGCAAAGAGAAGGAGGAGAGCAACAGAAGGCAATTTACCTAGTTCCAGGACACACATTTACACAGTAGGTGCACACCCACAACAAGACTAAATAAACTGAACAAAATGTTACACACGGAGCCACACACACATACACAGTCATTTGTTCTTATGATAGGGGGTCACAGTACTGTACATTACATGTGTTTCAGGGAGCACCAGGCTATTTCATGGTTTGGATGACTTCAGTAGTCGACTGAAAGGATTTCCGTTAACAGCATTCTTGTCAGATTATTGGCTGTTGGGGCAGAGGACGTGACAAAAAACCAAAGACCCCCCAAAAAAGACCCCAAACATCACACAAATCTGGAAGCAAAACCTTGGCCTTTGGGTTGCCAGGCCAGTTTGATTCGGCCAAATGTTGGTGCTGTTTAACCTACATCTACAAACTGGGCAGCTAAAATAAATATGCACACAAATATGCAAACAAGCTGGGCAAGCCAATCCCCGTTTTTTATTGCATTCAGTTTAGTTAAATGGGTCCAGGCTAAGCCTGGAACCTCCTCAAGTCCTAGAAACGCCCCTGGCCGCAATGAGTTTAAAACGGCCATCCCAGGCATCCACTGACTGGTTTGCCATTTAGCCGCTTTATAAAGCAAAACAGTCATTGTGTGGGTTGAACTGAAAAGTTTTAGAAAACCTGGAAGGCAGACAATATCATTCATGTACGGCTTTATCCTTTATAGTAAAATCATTCTACATGTCACCTAAATGAGCATATCGGTTGAATAATACCCCCATACACAAGGCCCTGGTGTCAAGGTCAGAGGGCCCACATAAACTTTTATACCTCCTCCAAGGAGGTTATGTTTTCTACTGGGTTTGTCTGTTTTGGTTGGTTGGTTAGTTTGGTGTTTGTCGGTCAGCCGGATTATGGAAAAAGTACTGGCCTGATTGTCATTCAACTTGATGCAAAAGTGTAGCTGGGGATCCCTGGGGGGGATACACAAATCATTTTTCAGAGGCATTATGGACCAGTGGTCTGGCTTTTCCACTAGGTATGGCTATGGCTTTATAGGTAGCACTGTGTATTTTGGCCACCTCCGTTGTTTTCAGTTGCGACCCAGGATGCCACAGACAGACACTCAGCGACAACACTTGGATGGTGTGTGGTTAATTTTGTGTGTATACAGTATATATATATATATATATATATATATATATATATATATATATATATATATATATATATATATATATATATATATATATATATATATATATATATATATATATATATATATATATATATATATATATATATATATATATATATATAGTATTACCGTTACACAGCGTCATTCTCAAATTGTGCATTAAGACAATGGGTTAAATCATGGTTGCAACACAAGTTTAATAGTGGTCCTGACTTCTTGTTGTGATTGTTTTGGAAATATATCTAGACATATATAGTGGTTGCGTTTGCAGATTTGCATATGATAGAAGACTGGATTATTGGCTTAGGCAGAGGTCTGCACTCTTAGTTACGATGTGTCTCTATGGCATAATCTCATACTTTAGTCTTTTCACTGAATACTGTTAAGGGATTGCAATTCAACAAGTTTCTTGTGTAGTGACTGAAAAAGAGTGACTTAAGGGCAGTTGGAGCGACTGGGACAGCCATGTTCAGTATAGGGAGTACACAGGGACAGATGGTAAGAGAGGACAGTTAGCATGTTGGATGTTTGTTGAACAGCAATTTAACTTTGATTGTTGATGAGTATAATGTAATGTAAGATGATGATGACGGCGTTTATGATTTGTAGCAGTGATGATGATGGTGGCGATGATAACCTGCCAAACTGACCTCTCCACAACAATCAGCGTGACACACGTCTCACTCCACACTCTTCACTGTACTTACACTAGAGTTAACACTCAACAAGCCTGGAGTGTTTTTGGTAGGTTCACGTGGATTAATTATGGTTCATATTACAGAGTGTTATTTATTTGCGGTGGTTCACGTTTAGACAATATTTATGAATACCAGCCAGCAAGAAACAAGAGAACAATATCAAGTGGTTGCACATATTCTTTTTTCAAAGGGTAGACTCAGGTGCCTGGACAGTAATTATTTGACCTTTAGAGGGGGAGATGAAGCTTAATATGTCTGCATGAACAGAAATAATTAAATCTCAAGTAGATTAAGGTAAACCTCTATTAAACATGCCCATGTGTCTGTGTCTTTATCTGGATGTCCACTGAGGGATGAAAACACCTCGAACTTGTGTTTTCGTGTTGGTCCGCAGATGCAGTGACCTGCAGTGACTCAAGCTGTCCGACGGACATGGGAGAAAAAAAATGAAAAGGGCACAAACACAAAGAAACTTTTCTAGCATGTAGGGCAGCCTATATGGCACTGCATCACATTTTCTCTCCTGGAAGGGCACCTAAAGGGCACTTTATCACAGTTTCTCCATTGAAGAGCACGCTAGAGGGCACTGCATCACGTTTCCTTGACTGGAAAGACACCCTAAAAGGCACTTTATCATGTTTTCTCCACTGAAAAGGCACCCTAGAGGGCACTGCATTACGTTTTCTTTACTGGGAGGGCACCCTTAACGCCCCTTTATCATGTTATCTCCACTGGAAAGGCACCCTAGAGGGCACTGTATCACGTTTTCTTTACTGGGAGGGCACCCTTAACAGCACTTTATCATGTTTTCTCCACTGTAAAGGCACCCTAGAGGGCACTGCATTACGTTTTCTTTACTGGGAGGGCACCCTTAAACGGCACTTTAACATGTTATCTCCACTGGAAAGGCACCCTAGAGGGCACTGCATCACGTTTTCTTTACTGGGAAGGCCCCCTTAACGGCACTTTATCATGTTTTCTCCACTGGAAAGGCACCCTTAAGGTCACTTTATCATGTTTTCTCCACTGGAAAGGCACCCAAGAGGGCGCTTCATCACGTTTTCTCCACTGGAAGTGCGCTCTAAAGAAAAATGCATCATGTTTTCTCCACTGGAAAGGCGCTTCATCCTATTTTGTCTAGTGAAAAGGCCCCCTAGAGGACACTTCATCATGTGTTCTTTATTTAAGGGCACCCTAAAGGGCACTTTGTCATGTTTTCTCTGCTGGAGTGGCACCCTGGTGGGTACTTCATCACGTTTTCTCTATTTGAAGGGCACCCCTGAGGGCACTTTATCATGTTTTATCTGCCATAGGGGCATCCAAGAGGGCACTTTTGCTGGGGTTTATTCATGAGTCCACCAGTGGTGACCTGGATGTTGTACAATGCTAAAATATGGACAATTTGGCCAGCCGTGTTAGATTCCTTCACACTATCTCAGAATCTAAATTATCTAAACTAAATTACCTTTTTATATCTTGAGAGAACAAATGAAAGCTTGGGTAAGTCTGATAGCTGCCTGATGTACAACCCCAGTCAACATTAACAATAATCTTTCTCTTACCTAATGATAATGAGATAATGATCATTAGAAACCACAGTTTGATTAAATTAACAAATTTATTAGAATCCACAGCTGCCCTCAGCTTCCATAGTGCAGTGATTAGTGTTGGAGGGATTATTAAAAACATATAAATCTTGCAGAAATATTAGCTTGATAGGATTACTCCCAGTAATCTAGATATAGTTTGCATGCTTGTTGCGCAATTGTATTATCCTCCGATCATCCCAGCTATTGACTGGCTCTTAGCCTGATGTGACTCTGACCTGGTAATGTATCCGCGCTGACCTGTGCCACTTATCAAAACCATAGGCATGTGGAAGTGTCTGCTTCGTGGCTGCCCAGCCGAGTGCTGAGTTGCCTGCCACAGTTGCCTGGCAACTGTCCAGAGCTTCAGGCAAAATAATATGGACAGACACTCACAAATGCACTTGCATACACACATTCAAGCACTTCCATTATCAAGTACACAAACAACTGCATGCATGCGCACATGAACACAAAAACGAAATGTTTGCGCACACACACACACACACATGCAGTTGAGGGCATGAAATACCATGCTAGCTTAAGCGAACGCTCTCTTTGCAAGGGCAACTTGAAGAGAGGAAAATTTGGTTTATCTTCTACTACTGAAGATAAGTCAAACAACTTCTCTCTTCTCTTCCAGTAAGTTTTTCTTTCTGACCCCCCCCCCCTGCATCTGCTGAGTTGGGCTTCATACTGACTTTAGCGCTGAGAGCAGCAGTTTAGGAGGATGAACTCATGCATATTCAACACTTGCTTTAGGTAACGGCCAGGGAACTCTGAGGAGAGTCATTAACCTCTAAGCAAAGATACAAGCTGGAGACAGGGAAGTGAATGGATGGAAGACAACAGAGGAGTGGTGAGCATCTGATGGGAGGGAAATTTGAAACAGAAATATTTACAGCCTATTGTATCATGCAGTGTCCTACAAAAAGTCCCTCAAGACCGTCTGATAATAACCGCCGCTTCTGCTCGTATATCTTTCCTGTCATAGTTAGAAAAATCTTTTCGAAAATGGTATCTTCTAAAATCTATCTAAAATCATGAAAGCATAACGCACGCTACCACTGAATGGGAAAAGAAAATGGTGGAAACACTTAGTGTTTCGCTAATGTACGCTGATGAGATGAGTCATGGTGAAAGCCATTATCCCTTATTGATATTGTATTGCCTCAGCAACAGGGAGATTTATTAGTAAGAGACGGACATGTATCGGGTGCATCTTTTAAAATGTACAGACAAGAGAGGCGCATCATACAAATAAGGGGCAGCAGCTCCACATCAAGAGGATATTTTTAGCATTGTGAGCAGTATATTCAGCTTCATTCAGAACATCCTTTAGTGTCGACCATCTCTGTAAAAGTCTGCACCGTTTACAAATCCACATCTAGAATTAAAATCAGTCATCTGACTGACTGCTGATACAGGAACATGCATCTGCAGAGTAATGTTCAGGACTGAACAGAATGACTACAGTGGGTCACTGAATATATATATATATATATATATATATATATATATATATATATATATATATATATCTGTGAACAGAGAAGAGAGAACAAGAGGAAAGGGAGGGAGAGAAGGAGAAAGGGATTAAAATAAAAATAAAACGACAGGTATTAAACCGAATATTGCCCAAAGCTGCTGTCAGATCACAAATAACAGAGAGGTGAAAGGAATATATTGAAGGGCATATTATATAATTTCACTGTGACGTAACACATGAGATGATTAGAGATGTCAAAATTCAGAGGGAAGATATTTCCTTTTTATACACAGAAAAGGTAATTGAAGAGAGGAAACAATGCAATGTTTTTGTATATATGAGTCACAAAATCAATCAAGCTGAAGTAGAAGCACTATTACAAAATAGGAAATTAGAAAACCTGAGCAGATGGTGAACGTCTCCTGCACATGGAAGACTAAAGAATCTGTTTTGATGATTGGAATAAAGTGGATTGATTATTCAGTATTGTGCGCAACCTTGGGGATGATCCACTTTGTATGAATGCAACCGTGAATGAATATAACTGTCTGTACCGTGTGCAGTATGTACTGATTAAGGCAATAACAGCACTGATTCTGATGTACAAGTTAGTACATCCTTTAACGGGCATTACCAGAAAACGTGCAGTGTAATGTCCCATTTTCACAAGAGTCTATGTGAACGTGTAGTTTGAATTATAATGAGTTTATGTATCTGCAAAAAAATAGGGCGTTTTTTTTGTCTTGTGTTGTATGACAAATTCCATTCTTTGATTTAAAGATCTGCTGTTGCGCTTCAGAGTTTGCACTTTTTTTGTTAGATGATACATTTTTACACAAATCTGTTAAACCTCCTAGTAGTACCTGAAGACCTCCTGGCTCGTCCACTTCAATAATGTATCCCTCTTTATTTCAAATATACCTAGAAAGGCAATTATATTTTAATTGGGCTTTCTCCTGCCGATCTAATTCAACACCTCACCCATAGGCTTCCGATGTTATTGTATTTATTATCTTACTTATCTCGCTCAATTTTTATTCTTAAAGTTTCTGTTCAAATAGCACCAAGCTGGGCTTTAAAACCAGGCTGTTATGCAAATTTGAGAAGAAATGCTTCAAACGTTACGCTGACACAAAGACGTTTCAAATTGTTTCAAAGAAAGTTCCATTTCAGAAACAACTTATTATAGTGGGAATAAAAAACAATCAAATTAAATGAATTACAACTCTTAAAAAAGAGCTTTGGTAACAGACAGAGCACAAAGGTGATCATCCCAACCTAAAGCCGTGAATCATTATTGAGATGTTCTCATTATGCATGTTTTTAGTTGCATGGATGAATTCAACTCACCGTGTCATTTTTAATGTTCTTTATCTCGTTGCAAAGTCTTATGTAACTGTAGCAGTGGCGGAGATCATTCACTAACTGTCGAATCCGAGTCAAGTCTTGAGTTCCCGGTGCTTGAGTCAGAGTCCGAGTCACCATTACCTGAGTTTGAGTCAAGTCAGGAGTCCAGAGAATTTAAAAGTTCTCCTTCACTGAATTGTATATTTATTACAGTGCATTAACACTGGATATTATACCAGCAGTCCCTATTCACTGGCCACACTGGAAGTTAGTCATATTAAGGATTTTTTCAAGTGTGTGGCTTGGAATCATAGTGTTTGACTAGATTATCATAGTTACAAATTGACAACATATTTTAGCCTATATTTGTTTAAAATGTGGGCAAATTGACACCATTAAACATATTATTAACAATTTTTTCTTTGAGATGGATGTACGGACAGCTATTTCTGGATTACTTTGATACTGAAGAAAACTTAGAAAATTGGATGATTCTAAGATGAGTTCTGGAGTCATAAGGAAGCCTTTTTTATGTAATTATAACAATATAGTTGATATTTTAGGTACTCTAGTACTCTAGAGACCTCTTTGAGTTTGATTTTGACACTTTATGTGGTGCGTAAGATGTTGAGCATTGAGCATGACTAGCTGCATTAATTATCTTCCTTGGATTTGATTGGTCCAGCTGTGCAGTTGGCTGCGAGCCTGGGAGGCAGACTGGTGTCAGTTTCAGTCAGCATATCTATAAGTCATAGTAGTGCTCAATGTGAACTTTGCCTTTACTAGTACAGTGCCCATTCAAAACGTGGCTGTTTGGAACAGGCCGATTACTTGGCCTCTGCTATTGCTGCTTGTAGCTTTCTCCAGAACCATTGTACCCTCAAATGATTTAGAGAAGGACACCAAACCACTTAATATGCAACTCCACTGTAGCCTACTACTGACGTACAGTGCACTTCTACTTCAGAGCAAAGCATAGTACTACTACATTTACCTGACAGACAACGTTCCAGATATCACAATTCAGATGTGGAATAATCACAGACATTTGCCTCATGGGTTCATGCCATGAGCCACCGGGTGCTCCCTTTCCCCTAATTTCCACCAGATGTGTAACGGCTGCGTGTCGGCTCTGTGCTCCGCCGTCCGTCAATACCCAGCACGTCCAGATTTATTGCAGGACGGCCGCGGCCATGACTGACAGCTGAAGTCTCGAGGACCCACCACATCTCGCAAATTAATGTAGAAAAGAACCACAAAAACAACAACAGTTTGTTTCCATCCAGAGGAGTAGAGGGGAAACAACTCTATGCTGTGTTTTCAAGGTGTAATGCAGGGAAATATGATCCACCGTGAGCACGGGCTATTTTATTTTTGAAAATGAACCCGATGTTTTATTTTGTTTCTGTGCTCGACTTCCTGGCCCGCATCTGCTGCTGCGGGGCTCTCCGGCATCTGGCAAAAATAAAAGCTCTGCGCATCTGCTGCGAGGGCTGCGGATTGCCGGAGTTGGGACGGAGTCGGTACGCAGCCGTTCCGCAATCAGTGAAAATACACACATTGAATTTAATGGAAACTTAATGACTCCGCCGCCAATCTGGAGCAGATCCGCAGCAGTTATGCATCCAGTGGAAATTGGGCGTTTGCCCGTTCAGCTCCAAAATGATGTTATCTTCTGCTGTGTGCTTAGAACTGGGGTATTTACAACTCACAGCAACGTTATACATTACAGTGTCTGGCTTTTGTTTAATATCTAGTGTCAAGGCAAAAATGCCTTTTTATTGAGTTTCTTCTTAGCAAAATGCTCCGAGAGAATTTAAGCTGGGCTTTTATTGTGAATGGTAGAACTGCCTTTTTATTGACTTTCCTCTTAGCAAAATGCTGAGTTAATTTAAGATGGACTTTCATTTTGAAGGGTAGACATGGAAGAGCCAGCGTTATTTTCCCAACCTTTATTGTGTGTTCGTTTAGTGTCTAAACTGCTCTAAATGCTCTGAAAGTTAATTGGAAGCGATGTAGAGGACAAACACAACTCTTATGCACACATGTGATATACATTTAAGTGCCTGCAGAGTGGGAAGGTTGTGGCTCTGTGGAGGGAGTGGGAGGTGTGTTTCATTTTCATTCAGGGAGAGCTGAGTTGTGAGGCTAAAAATTAATTGGCAGTAAAATCTGTGCAAGTTCAGTTTACTGTTTAAGTCACATCTGAAGTGATGTTTTTGAGAACACGCAACATGTTTCACTTCCCCCAGGTGGTCAAAAAATCTAATCAATAGACCACAAGTCAAATAGATTAGTATTGATCTATTTGCATGTTAGCATGAATAAAACATGCCTTAATTTCAGAACATTGAAAGCACATCTAAACACCTGTATTTATCGCTGTTAGACAAAAGTGAGTTATGTTGAGCAACAAAGTATCACCCGTCACAACTGGTAATATAAAAATGCCCATTTGGGCAGGATGATATCCAAATAAATGTTAAATTCCTAATTCTTTGTACAGTGTAAACGCTTGGGTGGTATTTAGTACTGAATGGGTTACTCTTATACTTACAAGTTAAAAGATGAAAGTGGGTAGAAAGTGCAAAGGAACGTTTTCAGAAGAAGCGTTTCATCTCTCTTCCTGAGGTGAAAAATGTTCTCACTCTCTGAGTCCATGATGGTGGGCCTTTCCCCAGAGTTCATTAATTAGTTAATTAGTTAATTAGTCTGAACAGATGGCCGTGCAACACAAATCAGAAGGGTTTCTGGGCCTGGAGCAGGAGGAAGTTAGGGGAAGGTGAGCCGAGGAGCACTCTGGAATCTCAACTGTCACCAAACCTCTGAACCCAATCAGTGTGCGGCAGAATTTTTTTTCTCCATATTCATCCATATTACCCCACAACGACAGGGCGTATCATAAATTAATAACAAAAGTATAGAATTTGCTGGGAAATTACGTGCTTATGTGTCATAGAGGAGTGAAAGCATAAGGCGTTAAGCCGTATGGAAGGGTGCTGTGGTCACACCGCAGGCGCGTTTATTTGAATGAATACTTTGCATCACTGCAGATTTAAAAAAAGCATTTCTGACAGTTTATTTTTAGACTGTTCCCATCTCCCCCCCCCCCCCCCCCCCCCCCCCCCCCCCCCCCCCCCCCCCCCCACCTTCTGCTTCCTTTCCCCTCTCTGTCTCTGTATGATTCTCCCTCGCTCATCCATCTCTATTCCCTGCTCTCTCTTCTTCCTGACTCCCTATCACTCTCTTAAAGGCGCAGGCATTGTACGGAATGAGGTTGGCATGTGTAAGCTCCTGTGTGTGTAAGTACAGGATAATACTAAAGATTAGAACATAAAACTATTAAAATATGGTGTGCTTGTGTTTCTCACTTTGACTCAAATTCATTTTGACTCAGTGTCAGAGAGGAGTGCTATTAAAAATTCAGATGGCTGGTGCATTATTTATATATATATTTTACGCACGGCACACAAACAAGTAGCACACACACACACTCAAACACACATACACACACAAACAAGAAGATATTTGTGTACACATGGACAAACATGCATGCTTGTACCACACCAACACACACCAGGGTAATTGCCTTAGTACAGTAACCCATTTAAAGCATATCTGAGAGAGAGAAAGAGAGAGCACACATACGTTGATTTTCAACAATGTTAAAGGAAACGAGGACACTGCGTCATCCCTCATAATCACTCAGCAGCATCGCTCTCCGTTTCTATGTGTATTATTTTGTATGCTTTTTAATGTTTGTGTGTGGAAATTCAGTGCAATACACATACTCACATCTCCAACATGAATCCCAGCGACAGTGTCAATGTAAATTGAGATATCGGTAAAGGGAGCAAACATTGATACTACAGAGGAGCATTTTGATTAACGTGTAATTTAATACTACATTCAACAAATATGATTTCAAATTGTGAACTGATTCTCACAACTAATTTGTTAACGGTCACAATTTGTGTGCCAGCTGTAAAAAATACCTCACAATAAAGCTCTAATTGAGCAGGACAAAGCTGCAGGTCTTGGTCTTCATTTCACTAACTCTCAGTTCGTCCTTGTCCCCTGTCTATTGGCGCACTCAATAACGCTGTGGATCATGTTACCCTCTGTAATACTCGGTGCAACTCTTGGACGGCATTCTAAACTACTCCCATTTCTCTGTTTATCATTATTCTGATATGTTGAAACAGGCGTGATGCAATAAACAAGATCTGATTACCCAACCTGGCAACCGCAAAGCCAGCGTCAGATAGTCTGTGTGCAAACACCTCTGGTGAATGTAAATACTTTACTCCACTGACACACACACACACACGCACACACACACACACACACACACACACACACACACACAAACACACACACACACACACACACACACACACACACACACACACACACACACACACACACACACACACACACACACACACACACACACACACACACACACACACACACACACACACACACACACACACACACACACACAGGTTATGCAAGCATTGCAAAGCTCCAACAATATAGCCAAATAGAAAAAAGATTTGCTATTTGTGATGATTTTTCTTTAAATTAAACTAAGCTTATTATTCCTATACTATTAGTATAATATACTTATAATAATATACCTATCTTATCTTAATTCAAAAACACAGTGAAAGCTACAAACACATTTCAAATCTGTGTTCAGAGGCTGAATGGACACCAAAGGCAAAGTGGTCTGTGGTGTCTCTTAAGTATAGTAAGTCAGATCTTGGCTCATTTTTCTCTGCAGTTACTGTAATTTATAAAATAAGTATCATATTATAGTATTATTAGGAAATCTGCGCTGAACAGAAACCAAACTCAGTGAAAAGACGAAGGGGCCCTTCACACATAGACTGGTATTGTACATACATGTTTCCAAGTCCCACATCGGTAATAAATAAAGTGTAGTACAGTGTGTGACATCAGATGTGGGGTCAACTCCTGCTACCTGACCCTAATTCGGATCATTTGTTAGGACATATTGGGGTGCTGACATATGCCAAGGACTTAGGTAAATCATTCTGTGTACAGTCACTTGACTACCCCATCTATTGATCCTGGGCCCTTTCTAAAGTGTTCATTACAAGAGTAGTTATCTTTCTCTTTGCAAAGAAAATTTAGTAATTCTTCCCTCTAGAGACTCCAAAAGTCTATTGCTTCCCTGGAACACCAATTTGTATGAAAGTTACATACGTAACTACAGTTCTCATTGGAATTCTATTTTAATCCATTCGGCCTGATATGGCACATTCCTGATATGGGTTTCCATAACTTCTCTTTTCTTTTCATTTATGATGCATGCATGCACATGGCTCTCATATAGAAATGATGACAGAATAATAGATTAAATAATAATGATAGATTATTAATAACAATAATAGATTACGTGCATATTCATTAAACTCATTAGAACCCTCCCTGCTTGATTATAGGTTTAATTTGTGCTTAAGAGAGACATCTGCATCAAGCAGCAGGTTAGTCTATGACCTTAACCCTTGGGTCAAAAAGATTAACCCTTTTTTTTAACCCTTTTTTCGACATTTTACATTTTCAACGCATTATGTCTTTTTGATTTTATTTCACTAACACCACCTTACTACCACTAGTTTTACACTACTTTTTGGAATCCAAGGTCAATAACCCTAATTTTTCTAGAACTAGACCTAATATTTGAGCTAATAAAGGAGAACTTATTAATTATTTTGACTAATAGTTAGTATTAGTTAATAGTAGATCAGTAGAGCGTATGTTAAGTGGATGAGTTTGGTCAGGATGCTGATTTGAAACCATTTCAATTTACACTCGAAATGCAATGAAAGTGATTGCATTTGCAAAGAGCACTGCATGGAATCCATTTATTTTTTGTGGTAATTTGGTTAAAAAGAGTGCCATGTTTCTGATATAGACATTTTTAAAAGGGGTCAAATGTGACTGGAGGACAACAGGAGGGTTAAAAGACTGTCGACTGCACTTTGTGGTTTATGTATTTTGATACACAGCATTACTTAAAGACAGTCAAATACACCACGTTACTTTTTACTTTAGGATTTACTCCAGCAGCACGGCCAGGTGACTGGACAAAGCTCTTAAGGGTGTGCCCATGCACCCACTCTCAACTGCTGCTTTGGGGAACCCATGTCAGAACTTAAGAGCATTTGTAGAAACCTTCGTAGCAAAGATTCAGGTTTGGGTCTCAGTTTAAGGTGTAGGATTGTAGACATTAAGGGAAAAAATTCCAACGTCCTCATTCAAATTTCAAAGGTGGTCAATTTTGTTGGGAGAAATATTTTAGGTTTTGTACAAACAACATCACATACAATCAGGAAAGAAATAAAACCCCAAAAATATATAGAAGAAAGATAACATATTAGGTTGAAATACTGGGTAAGCAAGTCATCTGCATTGGTTTTTTTTGTTTTTGTTGCTGTGATGGGTCATTGTCAGTAGCTGTGTCAGTAGTGTACGGTAGCTTCCTAAACTTTTTTCACTTATTTTTTAATTACCAGACAAAAAAACAATTGAGGTTAAATCTCTTTTTCAATTGGGACCAGGCCAAGAAAGCAGAAAAGCTAAATGGCGAATTACACGTCGGTTACATACTGTACATACAAAACTACAAATGGTACACGCATCAACAGGAGAGGTTAAATGTACACAATATTAAACATATCCAGACAAAAAGACATCGAGACCTGATAGCGTTTTGGTGCATTGTGGCAAGAACAATTTGTGATCAAAACTTCTGGTAGCTTTAAAAAAAAAAAACTGATTAGAGAGATGAAGGAGTCTAGTTTGACCAAGGCTGTAATAAAATACACCTCTTTCCAGTCTCCGTCCACACAGGGAGCACCTTTAAACTTAGCCAACTAGTGGATCTCAGATTGTATGTATTATGTACAAGTACAAACTTAGAGCATACTATCTACATGGGTAATCAGCCCAGAATTGCCTTATACATTAATATACACCAGTGCCGCATCCTGCGCATAGAAGTGAAGACCATCTAACCAGAGGGTACAATGTGCAATGATGAGTCCTGTAGTCTGAGCTTGAAATATATTTTAAAGCAGTATAATAAAGTAGGTCAAGTAAGGTAAAGTAGTAAGACAAGCAAATTTGTCACTGTAGTCTATAATCACCATTTATACTGGTTTCTCTTTTGTGCATGCTGTCTGCACCTTCCCTTGTCAACACTGAAATAATTTAGGATGAGTGGCTGCTGTCAAAAACTCAAATAGCAAATTTATAGAATATGCCATTACAGGCATATTAACATTCATACGCCCTTTGATGTTAGCTTAGAGTAAGAAAATGTAATAGTTATTTGGGCTACAGAGGGCCCGCAAAAAGAAGGGGTTTTAGTTTGGGTGTTTTTGTTAGAATGCTATAACTCATACAGCCAAGTTAATATGTGCATTGTACCACCATTTCCATATTTTGATAGACATTAGATGACAAATGTCAAACGATGTCTGTTCACATTCTCATCAGATGCATCCAAGCCTGATACGTGGCCAGAATGTGGCACACCAAACTTACCGAGCACACCAAGCCGATAGTTCATGGTGACCACAATGACATTTCCGTAGGCAGCAAGGACGCTGCCATCAAACAAGTTCCCCGAGCCCTCCATGTAGGAGCCTCCGTGGATGAACAGCATCACTGGCTTCTTACGCCGATCCCGAATATCTGCACAACACAGACAAACCATGGTGTTCATTATTTTCATTTTCATATATTCTTTGGTCAAAATTCTTAACCAAACACTTACACATTTCAAAAGTTTCTACTGAGCTTAAGTGTCCACGGGTAACAGATGGTTTTCCCACTTCAAACTGGCAGCTCTAGATACGTAGAACTGCAGGAGTCTTTGAAGTAAATAGATCCACATGCAGCTTTTTCTAACCTCCTACAGCCAGTGATTCACTTGGGGAACAAATAAAAACACTAAGTATGAAAATGTTTAGTGGATTGCCTTTAAGTTGACAGAAAGTATTTCATGTTTGCCCCACTGGGCTTATCTTCTACGTTTCATTTTGTGATGTCTGTTTCCCCCGCCCTGTGCAGTGATGGTACCTTCCCAAACCCGTATTCCCCTCCATGTGTGGAGCAAATGGTGCAGCCAGTTGTGATGCCCTCTCTGTTATTGGTGTCTTTGTGCCCATCAGTGTGTTGCTATGGTTCACTCTGTCAGCCTGTGTGCCCCACTCCTCTTGAAAACCCCCCCTCTCGTAGCGTCTGTGGTATGGTCTGATTGTCTGAGCATGGATAAGGCCAAGAGAGCTGCCAGTGTAGCCCAGTTAGGCTGAGCGTCTGCACTGTGCAGGGCCTGTGGATAATTTGTATGAAAGCCAGACCAAGTGGAAACATAAATAACAGCCACAGCATCTGTTTACCCTGATGAGCTTCAGCACTCAGAGATGGGGGAGAGAGAAAGAGAGATAAAGGTCGGTAAGACAGAGAGAGGAAAGAGATGAAAATAGAGCAGTGCAAGAGAACTGCCGGGTTAGAGACATGGATGGGAGGTTCACACACCACAAAAAAACATGATAGCAATGATGAAAAAATAAGAAATGTTACAAAGCAAGTCATACATAGCAAGGTACGCTGATGAACACTCAAATTCACACAAGATACACACAGTATTCATATACACACACTCACACACACACACACACACACACACCCACACACACACACACACACACCCCCACACACACACACACACACACACACACTCACACACACACACACACACACACACACACACACACACACACACACACACACACACACACACACACACTCTTGCATAGGCAGCTGCGATGTTGAGTCGCTATGGAAACTGCTTCTCGCTAATAGAACTGCACCAGCCATTCCATTGCACCGACTCACTGAATGCCTGTTGCCGTGGTAACAAATTCTACTCACGTATTTGCACACCCGCCTGCATCACCACCTGAATCTCAGGTTACACATGCACTTGGGTGCGTCACTCACAGTCGCGCACACGCACGCACGCACGCATACACATAAGTGAGCATGGAAAAATAGCACATATGGCTTCACACATGCAGCGATCTTTTATGGATCATACGTATGACACAAGCAGACTGGCTAAATCTTTTTTTTTTCTGACGTGTGCTCTTTTTCTGCTCTTCTCTGGTGTATTCTGTAGCTTGGCTGATTTCCCAAAGCACATGTAAGCAAGTTCAATTATCCCAGCATATACCAGGACAGTATAGAGGAGTAACATATCAGCAGGTACCACTGTAACACTCTTAACCATAAATTAAATCCTGAGAGAAAAAGGAACTTAGGTTAAGACATGGAGCAGGCATTTTAAAGGCCCAATCTGTAATATTTCTTACTTTAAAATGATGCTGCATTTACTCAGATTACTGATGAAACGTACCTGTCAAACATCCAAAACTATTTTGATTTGAGTCGCACATGCTCAGATTTAAACGGTTTACCACATAACATGTCATAGTGATATTTGTGAAATAAAATAAAAAACGTATTAGCTATCCATGATTGTTTGATAGGTAACATTTGCTCAAAACGCCATTCAAGTGACAACCTTTGGTGTGTTTGATTGCTAGATTGTAGCAAAGCTAACAGTAATTTCAAAAACGTTTTAGCTATTTGGTTGTTTGATAGGTAACGTTAGCTTAAAATGCCATTCAAGTGACAGCCTTTGTTGTGTCTGCTTGCTAGCTTGTAGCTGAGCTAGCGGTAATTTCACAAACGTTTCGGCTATGTGGTTGTTTGATTGCTTACTCAAAACGCTATTCAACTTAGAACCTTGGTGTGTTTGATTGCTAATTTGTAGCCAGCAGTGACCCAACTTTGTTAAGTAGGTCCAATTTTTCTGTATTGACATTAGAGAAAGTCTCTCGTTAGCATCTTGTATGCTTCCTGTCGCAAAGTGACGCACGTGCGACTCAAATCTGCACTCGACTTATATTGGGGAGTGACAGGGTTGTAGAGTCAGGTGTGTTGCGCTAGGAGCAGCTAATGTAGCCCACAGCCTTAAGCAGAGATAAGTAGTAGCTCACTTCTTTCTAACTCCACATCCCCACTCTTTTTTTTACATTTTCAAACTTGTAGTCTTAACTTGTAGTCACCACTTACTCAAGTGTCATCACTTTAGTACAGGTGTAGTTCCAACACCTGTACTCAGACTTCGATGTGTAAAATGGATGGAGTTCCTCTTTAAATGTAGTATTCATAAAGTGTCCTGTCAACACATTTGGTAGCTTTTGTTTTTTGCTCTGTGAGCTGTGGTGCACTTTGGATCCTATGTATTGTGTGTAAAGTGCTATAAAAATAAAGTAGAGTTGAGTACTGACAGGAGAGTTTCTACTTTTTTGTTTACATTTGGATCACGGATAGTAGCTTTGATAGGGTGTTGCCTTTTCAAGCTAGCCTCTGCTCCACTAGCCTTGACCAGAAAATGTATTTTCCCCTTGAGGCTTTCTTTCATTGGTTTTTCCAAAAGGATGAAACATGATAGTGTTTTTCTTTTGTAAAGTTAAATTGGTATCTATTGCTGCACTGGACAGTAAAAATTGAGCCGCTTGCATTTAACTATGATAGATCAACCAAGTATGTTAGCATTTAACAACTACAGCTCTGTAGAGGTTTTTGTAGCGTGCCAATTTAAGTAGTTTCCCCTCTGAGAATACACAGAGTAATCGTGCAGTGTTCGCAGATATCAAGGTCATTACTGTTTGAAGTCCACAATGAAACTAAATTTAAACTGGAATCTTTGACTCCAAAATTGACTCTTTTGTCTCTTTCAGCTTTTGTAAATTAGCATACTTTGTATAAAAGAGAGAGTGAAAAGATTTTTTTTTCTAATAGGTCTGAACCACCGATACCTCGGAACTGAAATATTTGCTAAGCCCATTAGAGGCTAGGAGTAAGCAAAAAAAAAAACTAAAACTAAATGGAAATTAAAAAAAATCATTCATTTTGGACTAAAAGATAAAAAGCTCATGCATACCCACAATGCCTTAATGAAAGGTGGCTAGGAAAAGGTCTAAGTGGTGGAAAGGAGGGAAATGTCTAGCTGTCTATATCTCATCACTTCTACACACTTTATTCTGACAACATTTTTATGGGGCTTTAGACTTTCATCAGGTAATCTTGAAAAGAATATTTCTCTTGTTTATTTTATTTAAAAAAAACTGGGACACATAGAATAGGTATTTTGGTGAGAAGACATACATGTGTCTGGCTAGGTGACCGCTGATGATATAAAAAAAATTAAAATATGACTCCATTTGCATGAGATGATCATTTTTGTGCAAGCGTAATAAAATGAAATACATTCAAAAAAGATGGAAACAAAGTTGGGTTTGTGTCGGAGTGAGGGACATGGTACAACTACTGGAGGGTGCTTAGCACAAACAGAGGGGTGATTAGGGGTGCAGGGTCGCAGGGTGAAAGTGTTTCACTCAGCCCAAATCAAAGGCCTATATGGCCAACAAGGAGCTCACTGTCTTTCCCGCCTGCCTTCGAAACACTGGCACATTATTCACTCCTCTCTTTTCTACCTAGCCTGAAAGTATCCTCCTAAATACTCATTTACCACATACCACATTTAGGGATGTCACAATACCAAAAATCTAGTAGTCTGTACCAATACTACCAAACATACACAATAAGTTGATAACATGGTGTGTAAAAAAAACCCAAAACAAAACCAAAACAAATGCTTAAACTTGAATTCCTTTATTTATTCCTTCAGTCATCAATATCAATACCAGTGAAATTTTATTCTTAATTCCCAAGTCGATACCACGATAAAAAACAACATCATCAAAAAAATCCCACTTCCTTTATAATGTGTATTTTAGGATAACACTCGGGGGGATGACACTTGTCTCAACCGTTACTGTTTGGGTGTGGAGTGGAGGGGGAAAGGAGAGTTGGATTTAAAATTCATCTGGAGAAAACCTCAGCCTGGCATCACACACAGCCAGCGTACAGTACCGTCTTCCATGAGTTCACCCAAATTCCCAAAAAGCAAGCATGTTTAGTTCTAGTCTGTTTCTCTATGCCATTGTTGTTTTTCTCATAGAACCGGGCTTCTTAAAGTTACCTTAACTGACGTTAACAGGGTCTGTTAAAACAAGTGCGAAAGTTAGCTAATGTCAGCTATCGTAGCTAACGTTAGGCTGTGACAGACAATGGCAGAGAGAAACAGACTTTACTTTTTGTCTTGGAGCTCCGGGTGAAGTCCTGAGAGTCGTTGCTGTAGATGTAATGCTGTGGTAAAGCCGTGCTCAGAGATAAGGCCATCTGTTTTAGTGAGTTCTATTTACATGGGAACTAGAGCCCAGAGCTGGGAGTGACGTCACACCCAAGTTGAATGTGTTAACGGATGTTTCATAGTGGGGTTAGCTCTAGCCAGGTTAGCCATAATTAGCACTACCAGTTGATAACAATGCATTCCTCTGTTTTTTTGAGCATACAAAGTGTAACAACATGTCCATGGATAGAAGTTGGACAAGACTGTGTGTAAGTCTGATTTAGTGAGACACAAATTAGACAGAAGTGCTAATAACTATGTTACTACAATTTTCACACAACTGTTGATGCACAGGGCATCCATGTTAGATTTTGAGCTGGGGGTGCTAGGAGGTTGTCCAAGTTGTCTGTTAAGTTTTAAGAATTTTGGTACCAACTTGGTACCGAAGCACAGTTTCTGGTGACACCCCTACTTACATCTATTCTCAATGTAATGTCTCACCTTCCAATAGAAACAGCCTAATTTCTGCTTTTCCAATATTCTGCTACTCTCGCATTCACTCTGCTATGGAAATCTCAATTGATTTGGGCAAAAAAGATTAAGCCTGGCTCAGCACTTTTTTGCATCCAAACCCACGCCCAAGCAATGCAGTCTCTTGCAAATAAGGTTCAAAAACACAATGCTAAAAATAGTATTTTCCAGCAATGTTTGGGAACCTGTTTCAATCCATACCTGAACAATTAAGTGAGGAATTCAGCCCTACCCAAGCCCTACTCATCCTGTCAAGATCTATCAGGTGTCGGCATAAATGTCAAGCTCTACCAGTCTCCTACTCATCCACCCTCTCAATCTCTCTCTCTCTCTCTCTCTCTCTCTACATCTCTCTCACTTTCAAAGCTTTGTAAATGTCATTTCATCATGCACTTGTCTTCATTATGACTATTTTTTCCCCTTCTCTCCCCCTCATTGCCCTCCCCTGTGCTCTCGCAGAGCTCAGCTTTTCCTTTTCTTTCATCTCTATTCTATCATTCTGCTCCTCTGCTAGGCAATCCTGCATGAATCCTTCCTTCTGTTTTCACCGTTAAGAAACCACACAATTGGATTAGCTACATCTGTCTCTTTTTAAACCATAGCAATTAGAGATGCAAGGGAGAGAATTCAATACCCAAATAGCACCGAACCCCCCCCCCCCCTAATAAAAAGCCACACGCATCGGCACAAATTAGAGCACATGCACTCAGGCGTACATGTCCACATGCGCTGTGCTCAAGTAAGCACACAATACGCAAATGGTAACGTAATGCACACATAATGCTATGTAATGTACAGTAAGTCTGGGCACGTGTACCCAAACAGATGCACACACTGTCTGCATAGATTTGGGCTGCATCCGAAAAGAGGAGTGAGAAAGCATGACTGCAGTCAACTTGGAAATTTAAAGCAACAGCAGCTATATAGCAATAAGCAGAAATTTGTTTTTGAAAGACTTGGAGAAAGTCCATTAACATTCTGAAGAAACATCAGCACACCATTTCATGAAGAGTTTAGTACAAGAATAAAAGTGAAGGTGAAAAAGGACTGAAAATCGATTCTTTCAGTGTTGCATCACACAGGATAGTCAGAACATCAGCGTGCGGTTGATCAAGCACATAGCAACCAAGAAGTGGAAGTAAATTAGCTGCCCGTGCAAGTACCCAAAAAGCAGCCTTTGTGACAGCGGGGAATGAAGAACAACTGCTTTGTATATAGTTCTTTAGACTTTTTAGCTAAAAGTGTGTCTGTAAGAAGAAATGGCAGATTTGTGTGCTAATAAAGGCAGTTAACAATGGACAGCGTAATGTGCACATAGAGTGATGAGTCTAAGGTGATTATTAATTCAGATCCAAACACAACATTCCCCACAGAGATTGAAAAATGGAGCACGAGGAAAAACACATGCAAATAAAATACCTTCATCCCTTGGTCTGTTCATTGTAGACTCATCCTGTTTTTTTGTGAGCGGACCTAAGGTTCAGAAAAAAGGGAGGGGAGGAGAGACAAAAGACAAAATTAAAAAAATTCCATTTGCAGAAAAATGTAAGATTAGAAGAGAAAGATTGCAAAAGATATAACTGTTATGCTCTGTTACTTTTCAGTGACACCGTTAACTTAAAAAGATAATCCCAAACTCTTCTGTTTTAACAGCTTAGGATCTAGTCATGCACTGCCTCGTAAATGACCCCAGAGGCCACTTCTCCTCAACCCTTCTCCCTATCAGTCCTGACACATTGCTGCTCTTTAAAGAAAAATCAATGAAAAGAATCAAGCCATCACTCTTTTTGGTCAGAGAAGGCAAAGGAATGCCAAGATTCTCTGTATCCGGCTCAGGACAGTGTTGCTGTCCTAAAGCAAAGCGTCCCTGCATGATCCAGAGATACATTTTTGAAGCACTGACGACACACACACACACACACACACACACGAACACACACACACACACACACACACACACTGAATACATGTGAACATGTATGCACATTGTGAACAGAGAAATGCTAGCACATGGCCTGAAATATTACACTTCCATACTAAATTACCAGAGAGGGAGCTGTTTTTGATATTCACACTGCCTGGAGAGAATTTGTGACTGGATTCTCCCCACCAAGGTCAAAGGGAAGCCCCGCATTAAATTTTAATGGTAACGCCAGTTAAATGCTCCATAGGGCACAGCCAATAACAAGCATTTATCACGGTGACCAACCAACACCCCGGCCCGTCAACCTCTGTAAGTCTTTGCTGATAAGATTCCCATTCATTTGTTTTTTTCCCATGGTTTCTGTCAGCGGAGCTTTCTATCAGCACACAATTGGCGCTGCTATTTGTGTTGTTCTCAGTTACTGTCTACATTTGCATGTCTTAGAGGAAGCCATTAAAACACACTCACATTCACACACGCAGCCGCCCACACACTAAACGTTCATGCGCCACACAAGGCATGTTAACAGTGTCCTTATCATCTGTTGCTGTCCTCCTCGTACCCACCCAGCAGCACATTCAATGCCATCCGGTGGGAAGCCGTTGCAGTCTCTCATTTTAAAGAATACTCTACGTTGGGTTGCCAAGGGGTTTATCAATCTGCCATAGTGCTGCTGACATGTCTGTTTCTACCATTCTGCTGGAAATCTCACAGTGAAGTGAAGGCATATAGCCTTTTTACAGTGCATTGCATCTGTTGACAAAGGAGACAAAGAGCATCACTGCACTCCACCGTAATAACGCTGCATTTTCACCCATCCCTCTATATGAACATGGTTTCCTGATATAAAATGTTTATCTTCCGTCTAAATGGAAAAGGATCAATGCTGAAGGGATTTGCTGCACCCTCCGAGTACCACCATACAGGCGCCTGATCCGGAGAGCGCTTCCTGCCATAGAGGGAGATGATACAGCCGTTGGTCTTGGACTACAGAGCAGTCAGGTAGACAGACCGGTAATGGATGGAAAGACACATAAGTCCCCAGTCTTGTCAGCACTTCCCCATTACTTAGCACCACTCTAAAACCACACCTCACCGCTTAATGGAGACTACTCTGATTTCACTCGCTCTCTAATGCCTTATAAAGAGCTAACCCATACGTTAGGATTAGCTCCGCTCAAACAGACAGTAGCACATTGTAACGGACCATTAGACTTTACCTTAAGACTTCACAAGTGCACCTCATCTATATCGAGGTTTAAAACTAAAAACAAAGAAAAAGTAATGTTGTGTTTAGGACTACTTTCATTACATTTTTTGTATTATTTAGTCTGTAAAATAGTGGAAATGCCAATTACAGTTTCCCAGAGCCCAAGGTTAAGTCTGTAAGTCTACAGCAGCGGTTTGAGCTACTGTGAATACAGAGATCAGCGTGCTAACATGCTCACAATGGCAATGCTAGCATTCTAATTAGTAGCAGGTATAATGTTGGCCATGTTTATCACCTTGGTTTGGCGTGTTAGCATGCTGACAATTGCTAATAAGCATAAAACACAAAAGGAGGCAACAGCTAATGCTGATGGGAACGTCATTTGTTTTGCACGTCTGCTCCTAAGTTGAAGTTATTACAATTCCTCCAAAGGGTAACATAAATGTGTGTATCAAATTTTCATGGCAATCCTTTCAAGAGTTGTTGAGATATACCATTCTGGACCTAAGTGGTGGATGAACTCACATTGACATCCCAAGAGTCATGGCTACCATGGCTAAAAACAAACATAGGCATTTCATTTATAACAGTATGATACTGGGAAAAAGAGCAAAGCTTCACATCTGAGATTTGAGCTTGATAATGACTGCATATAGATGTCAGGGATGATGAGACTACAAATGATCAATTTTATTGTCAGCTTTGTATTATGAAATAATTATTCGGTACTGGTTGTCAGTATATTGTGGCTGCAGATTTTGTTGCTCCACATAAATAGATAGCATTGCTACATGCTAATGTGGCCAGGGCAATATGTCTTTATTTTTGGTGATTTGCTTTGAAAGAAATGCTCATGGCAGCATCTAGGCCTTAACTTGTGACAACAAACTGCAGACTTTTAAAGAAATGCTTAAATGGATTAGACAAGACAAAAAGTAGGATGTAGCCAAAGGGAAACACACACACACACACACACACTTTTTAAAAACATTCTCCCCTTCTGCCTCAGTAGAGAAGCCTGCCGGTAAGTTGACTGTCACATGATGTAATGGGCCACTGGTCACTGAAATACATTGGCCTATGTAAGAGCATTTTGCTTGGGTTGTCCCAGTACTGTTTGACCTAATGCAGCTCCATCCCTCAGTCAACAGCATTTCTGTTCGGTTCAGTGAGCTACTGGCCAGAGCGCAAGCTGTCGCCTGTCCCTCTCCATTTCCTCAGAGCAGTAAACGGGATGAAGGTGCAGTATGTCATGTCTATGGTGGCCTGTCTGCTTGACAAGGTGTCAGACACAGCTTCGGTTCAACCCCCCTGCACCCATAGGCAGCAGCTTCCAGCACATGCAGTCCTATCCCTCGGCTCTCCATCTCTTCTACTGTGCCTCCAGTCTCCAGCTCCAATCCGCCACTATCCTGCCTCCTGAAATATGGTTTTTAATAAAGAGCACGGTAAATGGCTGCTCCAGCGGCAATAAAAATGAAGGATCTTAGGCCCATGGCTGAAGAGTGTCTTGATGAAACAGGAATTCAGTAATACAGTGCTTTTGCCAAGCATCCTGGCCAAACAGGAGAATTAGGGTAGCACTGTAAAATGCAGTAGGGAGCGGGAGAGAAATAAAGGGAGAGTGTAAAACTCACTGATCAATCCACAAGAACATTTGTATTATTTACATTATTCTAAGGAGTTAATTGAATTCCATTTGAGTTCAAGAAGTAGCAGGCTACGTAGTGGACCTGGTGGGGAAGGGCACAAAGCTCATTTGCATTCAGAACAGTAACCCCTTCTACCGCCATCTGCATATAGATGGCAGGGATGATGAGAGCTGTGAATTTTCTTTTGTCCAAAGAATAACACAGAGAACATGCTCAGTGAGAGTTTTTCTAGGTCTGAAACAGATATATCAGATAGGGGCATTACTTAAGGTAAAATGGGAAGATAACACATAATGCTGTACTGAGGGAGATTAAATGTGTCAAAATCAAGTCCTGCAGGCTGGATTTGCAAGCAAAACATTTTGATCTAGGCAGTATGGTTCTGTGCTGCCAATTCATTTAGGCCCACCTATATCTGGCATGAGTGGCAATGCAACTGCTAACTGCCAAACACAGCACAATACAACACTGACATCCTCCCTTAATTGTAAACATGAACATCCGTTACCAAGTTAGCAAGCTAACCTACTAGCTAAACTAGCTTAGTCTAGCTGAAACACTACTATAGTAAGAGTCTACAGCCATACTAGCAGCTATGTGAGACTGTACTAAGGCACAGTAGTGTGTGAGCTAAACACTAATATCAGCATGCTAACATAGTACAGCTGATGCTGATGGGAATGTCATACGTTAAGCAGGAATGTGGCCATAAACCAAAATATTGGACAAATACATTTTTTGACCAAATGATGGCACAAATTGCCATTTGTTGTTACAATTCATGCCAAGAGTGACATGGGTCTCTGTAGCAAATCTTGTTTTAAATCCATCCAATGAGAAATCTTACTCAAAGCCACACACGTCCCCTCAGAAAAGTCAAGGGATCACACCGGTCAGTGGAATACATCATCTGGGAACCAAGAATGTCTGTACAAAATCTCATGGCAATCCATTCAACAGTTGTTGCAATATTTCAATGTTGACATTATAGCTAAAACCCTTAATGCTGAGCTGAAGGCATAACAATTTAAAGACAGGCAGGAGACCAAATTCTATTTGGCTTGTTTTATGCCATCAGGACAAGCGCTCTGCAAACCGGTTGCATCCCAGCGAGCAGACTGTGTTGAGCTTGTGACATGTGCTCTTCTGTGCGTGATCTTTATGCTTAAAATCAACTTATAACAGAACACTGCCAATCAAATGTGATGAAACAACTCAGTCTGTGGCGCAGACTAGCGTTTTAGTAGAGTTTTCAATCCTAATAAACTATAAGGACAAGTTTTACTCAAACTTAAAATGTGAAATATGTGATGTAACTACTGTATTAGTCCAAAAAACACCCCAATATGTCATCAGATATTAAGGTAACGTGTTACGCTGAAATACTCTGCTTTCTGTGCTAAAGCTAGTATTTTCTCCATTGAAATTTCCGTTGCCGTGACGGAATTTCTGTTTGTGTTGTTATCAAGTGCTCATCCTGACAACCCGGTCAGGTTGCCAGATAGTCTGTAAAAACCCAAACCCAGCAGCAGCAAACAAACAGCGGGATCAACGGAGATAGATTCTACCCAACTTAAAAAGTTTGACATGTTTCTAACAGTTGCATAGCCAGAGACGTAACGAACCCCCATGTAAATATTGGAGATGTATCTGAAAGATGAAGACAGCTTAGAGCCCAAAAGGGCGCAGAGTTAGTTAACACCTTGTGAACAGGTAAGCATTAGCTTCAGGCTAATCTATCACGGCTAATAGTGACGGGCATTTTCAGTCATTTCAATATTTCTGTAGTCACACTGAATTTTAGAGTTTTAACGTTACTTGAGTTAGTCACTCTTAAAATAACTGAGACACAGCCAGTGAAGTGATCCAGACTGGTCACACCTTACCGGTAACATTATCGGAGGACCAAGCAAGGGGGCCAAGGCTGTGGGTATGTGAGACAAGCGTCTAGCAACATTGATGCTGTGTTTTCAACCTTGCAACCTCCGTGTACTTTGAGTCTGGGCAGGAGGGGGGCGAGGAGATGACTCTGTCCAGTATTTTGAATTTGGATTGCTGTAACCCTTTTAAATGCTAGCTTTTAGTATTACAAACTTGACCTTTAACTTTGATTGTTGTTTATTTAGTCATGACAATTCATTGCCATAGCAAAAGATCTTCAGATTTTTAAACCTGGTTCTTCTGAGATAACCGCAAGTCTAACACCATGCAAACTATTTGCGAGCTTGTGACAGCAGTTCCGTGTAAAATGCGGTGTGTTTGATTTCAGAGGCACTTCAGTTCCCCTTCAGTCTCGATTTCTCTATCTCACACACACAGAGCAAGACATATCCTTGGGGACAGCATCAGCCTTGTGTAAGCAGTGACCCCTGACAATAAGTGACAGATTTTGACAAGCAGACAGGGCGACATGTTAAATCAGTCTCACTCATTTGCACACCTTATCCCCTGGGAATAACACAGGAAACTCTACATCAGCTTCTTGGTGAGTATGTGACATATGTAGTTTACAGCATACACGATGTAACCGTGGCCCATTCTACCAATGTATGTACACTTTCCTATGTTAAGAATAGTTAAAATGACAATCAATTAACTTTTAATCCCTCTGTTTCTTACATCTTCTTCTTAGCATTTCTGGTATGCTGGTCTCACTTCATACTGCAGTTATACTTGGAATTTCCACTAGCAACTCATCTGTTTCTATCTTTTCTGCTTTTTTTCTGACCCACCATGCACAGTTAAACAGGCCAAGACTAACTATTTCTCTTCCTATAGCTAGCATGAGAGTTTTGTGTCACTCACCATCTTCAGTGGGTACATAGATGTTGAGGTAAAGGCAGTCTTCACTCTGGTTCTGAACATAGGTTGCTGCAGCATCCAGGTTGTCTGTGAACCACACTGGCAGCATGATCTCAGGTAAAACCCCGTGGACATTCTGGGGACACACTGGTGCAAAATGGGTGGCATTGCGAATCTCTTGCCAGGATCCTGGAGCTTCAGGAGGCTGGAAGCGGCGCTCGCCGATAGGTGCGGTGGCATACGGCACACCTAAGTACTGTTCCACAGGCCCCAAGATCTCATTGTTGAGCTCCTTCCTGATACCACGGATCTTTCCGTAGCCAGTGGACACTATGGGGTGTTTCAGGTCAACCCGTTGACACGAGGAAAGGGTGAGGTGTAGCACTAGTCCCAAGAGCCACAGCAGACAGTGATTAGCAACCTGCTGAGACGTATAATGGCGCTTCCCGCCATAGCCTTGGTGGCTGGCAGCATTGAGAGGAAAAAACAACATTTCCAAAATAAATGCTCTTTTAGTCATATCACTAGGACTTCCACTGGGCGTAAAGGGGGATCACAAACTCAGTGGGTCATGGGAAATAACAAAGGCAAAAAGAGGATTTGTGGACAAGGACAGGGTAACAGTTTTTCTAGGGTGACATGGTGAGGCGGAGGGACAGGTAGCATTCTCAGTTAGACTCTGTGGTCTCATCCGTCCTCCTCTTTGGATCCTAGTCCTGGTGGGTCCAGAGCTGCAGTCAGGAAAACAGTTATACCTGGAAGACACAGACAGGTTGCAGGTTTGAGTCAGTGTGTGTGAACACAGGTATGGGAATGTAGGTGTGCTCTTTAAACCCTGTCAGTGTGTTTGAAAAGGCACAAGAGGGCAATATGGGTAAGGTGATTTTGTTTAAGATGAAGTGTCTGGTAGCTCAAAAAAGAAGGAATAATGAAACTAGACTGCAGGTGAAGTACATTTATATTACACTGAGGCTAAAGTTGTCTATTCCGTCTACCAGACACTAAGGGTTATATCTGTCATGTAATGGGATTTAGTGGTCTTGAAGATAATTGATTTAACCTGAAAATAACAAAGTCTGTGAGAATTTAAGCACGTCACTAAAATGTAATTTCACTGTGACACAGCATGTTGGAATTACCCTAACACCAGTGATACATCTACAGTGAAGCCAGCTATGCTGACTTCACGCACAGAACCGATCACATGAAGAAACCAATCACTGCTGCAGGTAAAGTAGTGCAGCGGAAACTGAGTCAAAAAAATAAAAAAAGGGGGGTATAAATCTTCATTAGATATGTCTTTTACACATTACTCAGTTTTAGCCACTGTGTTAATATACCTGTTCAAATGTCATATTAAACAGCAAGCTCATTCATTAAGATCCTGGCACGTTTTTTCCATTTCCATTGACTTTTTTGTGCCATTGTGCCAAATTGCCTTTTATGACCACTTTTCCTTATAAGCAGCTTGCTTTAGGCCAGTAGGGCTAGACTCTTGATTTCCTCCTGTCTGGGATCAGTGTCTTGTATTCTGATTGTGTCTAGTGTGCATTTGACAAATGACATGTGTCTCGAATTCAAATTTTGCCATCCTTGCTGAATATGCTTTAGCCATGTACGTCACAGCTACAAAAGCAGCCTGTGTTATGTCTCCCTAATGCATTTGGTATTTAGAGCTGTAAACTTGTGATCACATCACCCCAGGCACTCCGGCGTGCAAAGTGTGAAAAGAGCCACAGGTACAGCAATATTGTAGGTTTGGAAATTCAATGAGTTAAAAACTATTAACAAGTTACATTTTTATGTGCGTTAATCCTCCTGTTGTCCTCTGATCAAATGTGGCCCATTTTTAAAAGGTTTCTATATCAGAAATTTGGGTTTCTTTCAACCAAGTTGTCAAAAATAAAAATAAAAAATAACAAGGATGCTTTCCTTCAACGCTCATAACAAGTAAAATAAATGATCAGTACAGTACATTCATTATATTTGGTTTAGATCCATTTTATAGCACTGGGAAAAAATGTATAAAAGAACGCCAAAAAAACTGGAAAAAAGTCTGAAAAAGCTTCAAAAATGTGGGGAAAAAACAACAAAAACATCCAAAAGCGCAGAAAAAAATTCATAAAAACCTTGTCAAAAGTGACAAAAACCATCAAGAAAGTGACAAAAGTGTTGAGGAAAGACAACCAAATAGTTTTAATTTTAAATTCATACCCAGAAAAACAGAAGTTGAATGGCAAGGTGAAAAAAACACAAGGGTTAAAATGCCTTCAGAATTATTAGAAATACAGGTTTCCAATTTATAAGCTAACATGGACCTCAGAATGTGCCCAAATAAGAAGAACTTGAACTTGCTGGTTTCAGTTATTATATATAAGCAATAATAAGCATGTGGAGGCAGACTTAAGTGTCTAAAAATATTCAGTCTATTTGCGATAAAGTAATTTGCAGTCCAAAAGGAAACCTTTTCAATGACCACGGTGTAATGTGGCCCCTGCTTCACATTTCATCTTGCAGATAATTACGGTACTTTGAAGTGTAAAACAACACTCATCTTGTAATCAACTTGAATCCACAGAGAACACAAAATACATAAACACATCAGCCCGAGGAGTGAAAAAGGCAAACCCCATCGGCCCTGCACCCTTTTCAGCCATCCCCACTGTGTCAGAGATAGCCTTTCCCTCTCGACTCAGTTCAGTTGGTTCTTGCTTCCAAATCATTACAGATGAATGTGCAGCCCTTATCTGACTCAGGCTTTGGGAGACGGAGCCGTTTAGGTGTGATAAAGGCTTTATGTGGGGCTAACTGTTGGTTGAATGCCACCTCGTCCCTCCACCATCAACTCTGCAATATCCACACCCTGCTCCCATCCCGTAGACACAAGGGACGCCATACAAAAATACAGCTGAAAGATGGCCTGCAACGTTACAGGATGTTCAAAGTTAGTGATGTAAGTGGAACTTGGCTTCATAAGGACAAAAAAGGGACAAGTTGTGAGGAAAACTTTTCACTTCATTAAAGACCTCTGAGAGACTCCATTTTATGACTCTACACATTCTAAAGAGCAGATAAGATGTGTAAGGACACACTCATCAAGAAAGTTAGTGCATAGATAGCTGAAAATCCAACTTAGAAAGAGATTAATGTGATAATAAACCATACATGACTCTACGCGTTGTTTTAAAAGACTTATTGTGAAGGGGTAAGATTGCGTTATTCAGAGGAGCCACTAGGCTTCCTTGGACTAAGAGGTAAAGAAATGAAGGAGATGTGTTCATTTTTGCTTTATTTATCAAGCCAAGGACATTTAAAGTTTAACATTTTGGAAAATAAGCTTAATTACTGTTTGGCAGTTAGATGATTAAGATCAATACCAATCTCATGTCTGTCTGTTAAGTATGATTTAACATGTTGATTATGAGCTTTATGGTTTCTGGTTAGCTGTTTCCCCCTGTTTTCCAGTCTTTATGCTAAGCTAAGCTAACAGGCTGCTGACTGTGGCTTCCTTTTCAATAGACAGATATAAAGGTGTTGTTGATCTCCCAGCTACAAAATTACACACAATAGTAAACAAAATGTATTGAAAGTTGGTTAGGTTTAAGTTAAGGCTGCTCCATAATGCAAAAAAATCAATATTACAATTATTTGGGTCAATATTGAAAACACTACTATTTTAACACAATTATTCTTGACTTTTGGATATGTTGCAATTATTGAACTTACAAAAATTGTAAAAAAGTGAAACAAATAAACATCGATAACAGCTTGAACTGTGACATTTCCCATAATACTTTTCGCATTTGAACTTTTTTTCCATTCACAACACAAGACAAAAAAGTAGGGATACACTGATGGATTTGGTTGTTAAACTGTGTGTAAAATGAGCGTTGACGTTGACGTTCTAATTCAGGTAATGTATCTAGGGTACCGTCTATTTGCTGGATTGTTCCCGAGGTAACCGTCATCAGCTAACGTTAGCAGATAAGCATGTTGACAGCAACTGTATTGTTCATATTTATGCAAAATGATAAATAAAGCAAAATTGCCCAAAAAGGAACTACACACTGTTTTCAGGTAACTTTACTGTTGCTGTTCAAAAAGGCCTGTATGTGTGTTTTGAGAAATATCTTTATACTGCAATGCTATATTATTATTTTTATTTGTTATTTTTATATCATTTTATTGCTATTACCTGTTTTACCTGTTTTCATACATCGGCCTACAGATGTTAAATTTGCTAAATATATCACTTTTGTTGGATATTGGATGTTAAAAGAAAGAATTGATTCTTCTATAACATTTAGATGTGTGGGAATTTCCCACACCAGGAGTAATTTATATAGTTCTCTTATACTTGACTATCTATTCAAAAAATGTCCTATGTTCTATGCAAAATATTTTTTATTAAAGAAAAGACAGAAAATAAATATTTGTGTGTGCTGTGAATTGGTTAGAAACAATGAAATCGGCATCGGCTGGTGAAACTCAATGAAAAATCGGAATCGGCCTAAAAATTGTAATTGGTGCCTCTCTACAAAAAAAATAAGTTTACTTGCAAAATTTAACATGCAAAGTAATTTTTTTCTCGATTTTCTTGTTTGTGTGATCATTAAGAGCCGAAATCGCAATTAACATCTTAAATAATTGCACAGCTCTAGTGCAAGTGAAAGGCTGAAAACACAAGGTAAAGCACTGTGAGTACCACTGCACACATCAATAAGCATACATTATACTCTATACAGTCAAAAAGCAATTCAACTGCTGTAATTGCTTACTGCTTGCATTTGCCATAGTTACATACCCATTTTGATTTTAATACAACCATCTGTGCTTGTATTCTGCTGGTAAATGGGACTGAGCATTTAGAAGAAGCCAGAGCAAGGTCAGAACACGTTCAATATGCACAGTAGTTCCAGGTTTGCACACAATAGTATGTCCTTACTGAGTAAAATAGCTAATAGGTAAGGGTCCAGTGTATGTAGCCTGTCAGATTGTTCTCTGTAATGCTTGCCTCCCTGCATGCACTAGCAATGACGTACACACACATAAGTAAAATCCGATGTGGCATCAGATGTTGCACGTGAGTAGAGACACTACGGTAAGCACAAATTGGCCTGATCTTAACCTCTCACATGTGACTTGCAAATGGTAGTACCCAAACATTCCTAACATCTGTTCATGTCAACCATCCGTGAGCTGAAATGGCATCGAGCGTGCATCTTCACACATAAAATGGGAGAAATTGAAACACAAATCACCAGGCTGTTTTAAGCTGTTGTTATATAATAGGTGCCCTGACAGCTGAAGCTGTTTGAAAAGGTAATGTCCCCTCCAGTGGGGCACTTTTATGGGTGTGTTTAAAACGGAATGGTCAAAGTGGTTTGTGAAAACTTTCGCAGAATGGCGGTGTTGGGGAAAACGCTTGCCTTGGGACTTTTTATTGCTTTGTTTCCACTTTGAGGGGTAAAACTACATGCATTACTTCAGCTGTCAAGCTGCTCTCATCTGCTAGTCGACATCTGTGGACGACAAACAGCTAAGCAAGCTAGAAACACGGTGCTTTCTACTGTCGCTGTGCTAAGAAAAAGGACCTTTAATAAAAATAAAAAAAAATAAAAAAAACAAAGCTTGGATTGCTGTGTGTTTTCATGCAACCAACAATGTTTGGATTAGGCAAGCCACTGTCTTTATGCATGATATATGATAGGAAAGATAACTCTATTTTACATTAGACATTCAAAGTGACATTTAGAGCACTTTGAAAGCAGATTCCAACTTATTCAAAGCCCCATGATACCTTGCGTTAATTATGGACACAACCTACAGTTATTTCTTTCACTGAACCAGCGTCCTCATGAATTTACAGCGGTATGCTTCAAGTGTCGTACCTTTTCTTAGAAGTTCTGGGGAAATAACTAATCTGGGAACATGGCCTGTCACACTGTAAATGGAATAATCTCATCATACAGTACTTCTGCCTTCCACTAGTGGTGGATGGGAGAACAACCTGAAGAAGTGGCCTTTTATAGGACACAGTAACACGTTCAGCTGCAGCGACGGTGAAGTGAAGACAAAACTTAAAAGGCTAATTGGTACTTCTGCAGTAAGAAAGTAAAGCAAGGCTATGGAACTTTTGAAATAGGAAATACCCTATTCTTCCTCTTATGAATGAGAAGTTAAATTCATAAGCAATAAAACACACCACAATTCAACAATTCACAATTCAACACACTTAGTTTTTGCCGCTAAAGCCTTCCCTGGTATAACCAGTAGCCTATGATGTTTAATTAGATTAGATTAGATAATACTTTATTCATCCCACAGTGGGGAAATTCCTTTATTACAGCAGCAGCGGTTTTCTACAGTAAATTTAAAAAACAAACAAGTAAAACACACAAACAGGCAAACAACAGACAATGAGCATAAAGGTATAGACTGAATGTAAAGTGGCGTCAAATAATGATATTGTAAAGTGCGGTTGCCATAGTACAATTTTTTTTTTACAGTGTAAGTAAGTGCTGACTACTGTTAGACAACTTAAGATACATCTTGTTGAAAACTGACATTAACAAGTCAGTTCTATACTTGTGTACGTATACAGTGGCTGCTAACCATGTTCAAGTCAGACATACTGCACAGCCCCATGACAAAATCACATACGCAAAGAAAACCTTGTCTGCTACCGCTCTCCGAGGCTACTTCTTCAGGCCGCACTTCCATTCCTTGGTGGAAAAAGCAGAGATAATGTCGCATTATCCTGTTTAAACTAAAAGTTCGACATTTTGGGAAAATCCATTTATTAGCTTGGAAACCTAGATAAGAAGACCACACCACTCTTGTGTCTGTACAGCAAATATCAGGCTCATAAATTAACGCATGGGATCATTGGGCTAGGAGTAAGGTAGGCAATAACTGCACAGATTGCCAATATGCATTTCATGTGTTAAAGATTTTAATAGATTTCTGTAAAATAGATGTTTCAAGGTCTTAACGGTCCCTTAAATCTTAAAAAGACTGGGTGAGACGTGAGAGGCTAGCAGAAGAACTGGAGCCAACATGTGATTGCCAGGCTGCATATGTAGGCTTAGGCAAAGGGCCTCATCCTCGTGTCACACTACACACTGAAGCAACTCAGATTCGCCTCAATATCCAGAGTGCCAGCATGAACTGGGTGGTACAGGAATTGGAGAGGAAGGAAGAAATGGCTGCCACTCCTGGAAAATTCAACATTATATGAGAATTTATTTGGTAAGTACTCAGAATCCAGCAACAGGAAAGTCAGTTCCTCTCCTATGTAATCTACAAGAGCACTAATGATGCTTTGGCCACAGGGCGGAGGTGGAGGATGTGACAGTCGTACAGCATTGGGTATTCATTCTTTTTAAATTCACAACTGATAGGACAGTTTCTGCCTATTCTTGTCAATTAGGATCAGGCGTGGTTCTTTGGCTTAGAGACTCAACTAGTCAACTCAAATAAAAGCCACTCTTAATTTAGGTCACAGCGTCTTAATTTGGAGAAAAAAATAATGTCACTAACTGCCCAACTGATTTAAGAAAGTGTATTTTAATTAAAGAAAACAGTTAAGCCCCAAAAAGATTTTTGTCTTCAAATATATGGCATGTCACATCATGAAGACTGAAGCCCCCAAAGACAAGGGGAGGGCTGCGGAGGGTAATAGGCAGAGATTCAGCAGACTTTATGTCAATCGAGCTTTAAACCATTTTAGGATTATTGTAATAGGATCACTGTTGAACATTCTGGGGAGATACATGTTTATTTGTAGTATGTGCTTTTAAGTTGTGGAGATGAAAAATCACAGCTGACTTTCCCCGCATCGTTAAAGCTGTATATTCTTGTTGTTCTAATATGTTCAGTAAAATATTAAGGGCAGCATACAACAGGCAGGTTGATAAGAAAATGTAACTTTAACCCAGTCATGATGGGGAGGCTGGAAAGATATACTCAACACTGGAAACAGGGAATATATGTCTCTGATTTTATATATATATATATATATATATATATATATATAAGTATATATGTACCTATACATATACTGTATACACACACACATACATATATACATATACTGTATACACACACACACATACATATATATCTATATATATATAGATATATATGTATATACACTGTATATACACAGTACATATATACACACACACACACACACACACACACACACACATAAACACATACATACATACATACATACATGTATCTATACATATACTGTATATACATACACACATACATATATGTATACACACACACACACACACACACACACACACACACACACACGCACACATATATTTTCTCCTATATCGTCTTTAAGGAATTACTTCTTAGCTTACAGTATTTAGTAAATATATTAGCTCTTAAATTGGCTGAGCCTTAAAATGTTGTTTTCAGTTTTGGCTTGAACTTTGACTGGGTGGTGCTGTTGCCAAACAAGTTTTTAACACAAAAAAAGAAAGACAAAAACATAATTTAAATTATATTATATTTTTATGACTTAGCTGAGCAGTTAGCCAGAATACTGCAATACCTACACCATCTGCAGGGCTGTCATTGTTATGCATATTCAAAAAATATCCGATAGAGCTATAGATTGTCTGTACCAGATGCTTCAACTAAACAGAGCACAGACATACACTTTATTAATCAGTTTCAGCACAGATAGAGTAAAGAAGTAAGCACACTGATTCATCTGCTCCAGCTGTTTGTGTTACTTAACAAGAAATTAGCCTGGTATCTTCAGACAGCTGGCTAGCTAACATTAGCTAGCCACCAGGTCAGAACAGACTGAACAAAGTGAAATCACACAATGTTCAGTGAACTGTTGCTTAGGGACTGGAAATAACCATTTTGTGTGCATTTTAATTCCTATTTGTACACCATTTGAAGAGAAATTCTAATTAATTCGGTACATTGCATGGCCATACTTTTAATTTGAATCTGTTTATTGATCCCCAATGGGTAAATTATAATTTACACTCTGTGTCCTAACTTTGTTAGTAGTCACACACAGTCCTGAACTACACACACACACACATGCTCAGGATCTATACATGCACTAATGGTGAGATGTCAGAGGGAGTGGGCTGCCAGTTGAACCAGCGCCCTGAGCGTTTGGGGGGGGGGGGTACGGTGCCTTGCTCAACGGCACCTGGCAGTGCCCAGGAGGTGAAGTGGCATCTCTGCAGCGACCAATACACACTCCCTACTTTTTGGTCCATACGGGGACTTGAACCAGTGACCCTCCGGTTCCTGACCCAACTCCCTATGGACTGAGCTACTGCCACCCCCAAAACTTCAGGCCAACCTTAAGCAAAACTTCATCTAAATTTGGAATAAATAATTATCGGCCCCCATCATCCACAACAACTAATTAGCAGATCACCATGGGATAAACTGACCACTTACTGTATGCACCAGAGGATTAACTCTTTCCATATTAGACCGGAAGTTTGCTTTGGCTTCACCAACATTGCAACCATGCTAATGACGTTAAACCAAAAAATTTGAATGATCCCAATGGCTTTTGCTCTAGCGCCACCCTCAGGACAATTATTAGATGAAATCTGGGTGGCACATACACTAGACACACACTGATTATGCTTCATGCTTCAGTGTCCTTAAAGCTTTTATATACATTTCTTTCTACTTTTATCCCATCTGCTAGAAAGTATGTCCTGATTTCTTGTTAAACCTCCGCAGCAAATATTTTCCAGACAGCAATACAGAAATACAGGTTAATCTATTAATACTTTACTTTAAGTTCCTCAATTTAGCATTTATAAATGGTACACAAACATTTGATAAGGGGTATATAACACACACTAATGATGGTGTAAGCTGATATAAGGAGATTTTTACTTGTTTATTAATGATCTTCCAGTAGATCTAACTTCATATCACTGTGATTTTTTTGTTTGTTTTTACTATTGAATTGCCATTCATTATCCATACAGCAGCCCCCACTAATTGGTGTCAACAGGAGATTTTTGATAAATACATCAACAGACAAATATCTGCTTGCTTACTACTATTACTATTACAGTGCGTTGTTATAGTGTTATAAAACATACATTTAATGATCTGTACTGCTTAGAAATGTTAAATAGGAGACTTAAAGTGCTACCATTAATCTGTCTGATAAAATGGACGTTTTGCGGAGAACCCCTGTGTTGTTAGTGCTGATGGAGGCTGTAAGCTCCATCCCACAATTTATTGTATTTACCATAAGCCCTCTAGACTCCAAGAGCAGCTCAATCAGATATGACGGCCGCTCCATCTGCCACTGCTTTCCCATCCTCATCACACTGCAACCAGAAGAATGTGGGAATATCTACATGGAAATATCCCTTTACACTTATGAGAACTCTAATTAACCCAAACATAGACTGCAAACATCTCATTCAAAAGTGATAAAGGCCTGCTGGACAGATCCTGTCTGAGCAGCAGTTGCCTTAAAGGAGAATTCCAGCCGATTTTTACGTTTTTAATCTTGACCTCTATAAATATGCCTGTACTTTTCATTGTTAAAAACCTGACCCGCAGCTGCAACTACATGTACAAGCTCCAATGTCAGGGCTAGTTTAAGGGTGCCTTTGTGCCTCTTAACAGACACAAAATGCTATTAAAAAGTCTGTGCAACATGAACAGGGCCCTTTTGTGACAACAATATGCGTTTTCAACTTTGACATTGTTTAATTCACCTACCCTGTCTACATCCGGTGGCTAGCTCGCCCTGTTAGCTGCTAGCTGCATTGAAAATGCATCTTGTTGTCACGTAAGGGCCCTGTTCATGTTGCAAAGACATTTTAATTGCATTGTGTGTCTGTAAAGAGGCACAAAGGCATTCTAAATCTTCCCCCGACAACTGCTGTTTTACCCCAGCGGAAGCTCGTACACGTAGCTGCAGCTACTCAGTGTTGCCTGCACCGATTCAGGTCGGGTTGCTTTTCAATCGAAAGTACACGCATATTTACAGCGATCAAGATTAACGTAAAAATTGGCCAGAATTCTTCTTTAAATTTAAACAAAGCTCAATTTTAATTCTCACACTGTTCAAAACAATTGAAATGCTAAATGCTATTAGGCCTCTACCGCACATGCTGCATGGATTTACCCCCAATAATTAACAACATGAAAACACAAGTTAAGAAGAAGTCAATTAAAAGGGGCCTTAATGAAGCATCAATGCAGGTTATTACAGAAGCAGCAGGGATCATAAAGCAGCAGGCAGTAGATAGGAGATGTTAGACAAAGGGCTCTCTGTCACTGCTGGACCAGAAAATCAATATGTTGCTTTTGGTCACCACTGTTCTCTCTACTTAACACCTGTAGATCAACATGTAAAATCCTTTATCTTACAACTCTTCTCAGCAGCACACCAGCAAAGTAAGATATCTTGACATCCACTGGCCAGATACTTGAAAATTTGGTATAGATGACCAGTGGTGCCTCTAGGGGGCTGTTACTTGTTATGTATCGGTTTTCTTCAGTGTGTTGGGTAGTTGTGAGTGGGGGAATCTGTCATACTGATGCCAAGCCGTGTGCACAATCTGGGGACACACAAATTAGCAATGATCTAGGTGAAATGCTAGCTGTGTTAGCGTGTGCATAGGTTTCTGAGGGTGATACGCACAGTTTGAGGGAGCAGTCTGACAGCTGGTTTGCCTCTAGCTGAAAGCTAATTTAAGAAAACAATGGCCCACTAAGTTAAACAGAAAAGGCTGCTGAGGCATGTTAACATGATTCTCCAATCTCACTGATAGATAGATCTTTTTTTTTCAAAATCTACAATCTAGAAAAACAGAAACAGAAAAGGTGGTGGCAAAGATAAACACAATACATTAAAGCATGTCTTAGAGGAGTCCAATTTAAAAGGAGATTTACAGGATAACGTTGAATTAACAAGCTTGTGTTCCTCAGGCAGGCACGTTCAACGCTGAAGGCCCCTAGCAAAACTGCAATCAGCTTTATTCTTGACTCAAGACTGAGAAAGAGTCAAAAAAGAGCCGGAGGAGCGCAGGCTGACAGGAAACCCAAAAGTCTGAATGTAGCCACAGGCTAGACGTAGCTTTAGCCTACTTAAATTTGATCATTGAGAAGTGATGACAGCAAGCCAGAGCCCCACAATATTGCACGCGCTCACATCATCCTTTAGCCTCTAGTACACTGGTGCTATTGGTTGACAAAACCCGGCTCAGTGTTGTCAAAAGTATCCCATTTGTCTGAGGATGCTCAAGTTATACGCTATAAATGCGTGTCTCAGATTCTTGATGTGGATGTGTTATGAACATTTCGCTGGCAATGTGCAAGTCTGACTAATTCATTATCGGCTGTGACAGCCACATCCAACTGACAAGCAGATCCCTCTCCCTTTATGTGGAGGACGTCTTGATAGGAACTGTAGTCAGTTGGTGAAATAAAACACCATAAAAGCCTCAGGGATAGGCTACTTTACAAATCATTAATCATATGATCATATTATGATTAAGCATGGAAACAAATATCCCTCACTGTTGGGCAAAGGACTGCATCATAAATGTACAGTGTTGTGCAAACATTAGGTACAATGTCACATAAGTGAGGTTTGTTAACCAATGTTCCAAGCATAAGTGTAAAAGGTATTGTTAAACCAACACAATGTAAGTGACCAAATCGTTTTGTGTTTTTAAAGCATTGGAAAAAGCACAAAAAAAAAGTTAATTTTAAATTTAAACCTGGAAGGACAACGAGTTCATGGATGACGGGAAGACAACACGAGGGTAAAGCTCCATGATAATGATAATTTGTGGAGATGACTTTAAATACATGGTGCTATTAAAAAAGTTGTTTACCATTAAGGAATCTTCTGAATTTTTTGAGAAATGTTTAAAAAAATTAACTTTTACTTGTGCTTTTAACTGGCACTTTTACGGCCACCTTGACATTTTCCAGGGCTTTCACCACTCCAGTCTTGTGGGGTCTGATCGGTGTCAGACCCCACATAGTTGTCTCTATGTTTAAGATCAATGTCCTGCTTTTTACATCTGGGATGTTATGTATAAAAATGGGCTACTAGCAGTCCTGTCGCCGTCCCTGAAGCTGAAAATCAGCACTCACAGGCAATGTGAGCCAAATCTAAACCTGACACACTCTCAATACTTGTACATCGCGCTGTACATATATTCAAACAGCCATTCTGCCATCGAGCTCCCTCTCGCTCTCTCATTTCAAACCAATTCAATTTCACTGATGTCAAAAGAGAAGTTGCTTGGCCGTTTACTGAGGTTTAATAAGCCACAGTCGAGAAAGGAAATATCATTTTTTAGGAGGCAATAATCTTGACTTATCTGAACAAATAGAGTATGGTTTTTCTAATTTACTGCAAGGCTTTATTGGATTTAATAAAAATAGTTAAGTTACAAAGAGCAGAGAAATGACCAAGTTATGATTTCATATGAAACTACAGTAAAAATATAAGCTATTTTGGACAAAGTGTTAAAGCTAATTACACATCTCCTACTATTGCCCGACCAATATATCGGCGGGCCGAAATTATCGGCCCATATTAGGCATATCCTGATCTATCGGTATCGCCATTTATAATGGCAGATTAAAAATATATATTTAAAAAATAAAAACGGATGGTCAACCATGTTATGAGTGTTGCCGTTCCATAGTTTGTCAACCAGAGGGCGCTGTAGAACGTCCCTGTTGGCAACACTGATTTTTTTTTTGTTAATGTTTTTTTTTCAAAGGACTTTAAATTTCATGTCTTAACTTTGTATTTTTTCTTACATTTTATTTATCAGAACTTTAATATATTTTGATGTTCTGTTGTGACAACAAAACATATTACTATATTATTTTAGTGAGAACTCATAAATAACTCCAAATAACTAATGTTAGGAAAATCTGTTTTGATATGCATTTCTGGATTTAAAAAAAAACATATATATTGAC
Source organism: Etheostoma cragini (assembly GCF_013103735.1). Lineage (NCBI taxonomy): Eukaryota > Metazoa > Chordata > Actinopteri > Perciformes > Percidae > Etheostoma > Etheostoma cragini. Next base: position 4,707,658 of record NC_048419.1, on the reverse strand, counting down.
CGATATATCGGCATTTTGGATTTTTTAATAACGAAATATTCATATCGGTCGGGCTCTATCTCTTACCACCGGTCTGTTATGCAATCAAACCATTTTTATTCAACTCATCATCAACAATAATTTTAAGGGTAAATGACAGCCATATCTGATAGTGGATACATTTTTGTCTGCACTAATTGCCCTGTATACTAATTAAGACACTAATCTAGTTGTTGTTGTTGTTGTCATATTAACACCTCAGCAGGAGTATATAAGGAGAATAACCTGGTTAAAATGCCCTGATTTCAGCTCTTAATTTTCTTTTATTAAATGAGTTCATGTGTTAAAAATGAACATAAGGGGACTTGGAGTGTTTGTTTACAAAGGGAACAAAGAGGTGAGTGATGACAAAAGCCCACATTTTTTAAGTGGATGCTTTTAGACAACATTGTGACTTATGAGGCTCCTATAAACACTCAAAGAAGCAGTAACAAAGCACAATTCTCAATGATTCCTTGTGCCAAATTGTCGGTATTCTCCACGTAAACTGACCCCAGTCAGTCTAATGAAAAACATACCCCTACTGTGAAATCCCTTTCACTGGAACTGTGTGTATGCTTAATTGAACTATTACCACAATATTTGTTGTCCCAGTAACAATCATGCCCTTGCATTGTTCCTATCATGTAATCAAAACATGTCCAGCCATTTATGTTCCGAAAATTACCTCCAAAATGCAATTCTTTTAGGATCATGAGTATCCACTTACATTTAAATGTTGTCAAAACTTGTTGCAATTACGTATTTTGTTACCCGTTTTCCAACCCCAATCCCCAGAGGAAAGTGCAATTCGCTTCAATGACCATCCTGAGAGTGAGTGGCTGAGAGAACCATGTCAGCCACACCTGCTTCATCCTTACATAAGATAATGTGAGTAGGGAGTAATACAAGGCTGGAAAAAGCACACATGGTTGACACTGTACAGCACATTTACACGATAATACGCATTATTACAGGAGTGTGCAGTCAGTGGGGGTAATAGAGAAGAGCAGCTGCATTGTGGATACAGTACTGCAACAGCGTGGGCATATAAGGGCTGTGCTGGAGAAGTGGTGTGAGATTTAAGATGAAGTGGCAAATATTGCAACAGAAAGGTGGGAACATAGACTTGTATTAGTGACACTGAGTGATAGGTAGATGTAATGAGACAGAATCTTCGGATTTATCTGTTAGGGTATGAAGGGCAAATACGTGGACGAGTAAGCCTGGAAGTTGTGCAGCAATATTTTCAATGTGTATGGTGTTGAACTTGCCTTGCCATTTGTTGCAAAAAGTAGATGTGTAAAGAAGTGCACATCTATACTGGCTAACCCTAACGTCAACAAGTCGGAATATTGTCATTATCAAAATCTGATTGTTTTTCATATATGAAAAATGATACCGGTATTATCATAAACTCTATAGGGAACACCCCTACCTTGCATACAATTTCATTAAAATGAATCAAAAACAATGATTTTGTAATCCACAAAGACCATCACCTTGGCAACAGTAATGATTGTAGCAGCCCTCACCTTGGCTCCTATAATCGTTACCCTATTCAAACCATCATCAACCTTTAAAATGCGAGGTAGGTTTGTGCTGTACAATACTGCATATCAGACTACACTGAATAATGATAAGTCCTCAACTTCAGAGATTAGAGTTAGGGTTAGTTAGTTATGTTGTGCATAACAGTCCAAGTCCAGATGTTGACAGGTTGAGGGAGGCAGCATTTTTTGTATAATCATATTGAATAAAAGCAGGGGTTTATGTAAGCCTTTGTGCAAATATAATGTTATCACAGGAAGAAAACTGATGAATAAAATAGGAAAAGTCCATTCACATAATGGTCCCATTGTAGATCTTAAAAGATTGTGCATGTTTTCCATTTTAGACAGAGCTTATTTGCATATCCATTGTGTCTTCTTGCAGGGCCACCTGAGGGTCCAAATACTTATGTAACTTCCCCAAGTATCATTATACTATGGATGTATTTGGTCAGAATTAGTGATATTTATGTTGTCAGTATTGACCAGCCCAGTCTTAGAGAAAACTCCACACCGGAAAATTAAGTACATCACAAAATCCATCCAAGTAAAGTCTGTGGGACTGGCGTGTTTTATTAAGTTAAATGTTTAATTGTCCAATATAAAAAGATATCATGCATGAGAGAGTTAAGAGGTACAATGGCTGAGCTCCACTGAGCTGAAAGAATTGTGAGGGGAAGTGAAAAGTTGAATGCCTTTGGACTGCAGATGCTTCAAGTTCTTTTTGATTTGATGGCACCAACATCTCCCTTTCCCTGATTTAATGTTTGTTGTTCTTTAAGTAACTGGCGTCCATTTGGTTTCCACGCTTTATGTTTGTTTAGTTTGTGTCCTTCACTGCTGCTACACCCGGCTCCCTAACTGGTGTGGTAATGCACTGTAGCCCAGCTGTGTTCTGAGTATCCAAACAGATTAATAATTAAAATGTTTTCAGAAAAGGCTGGGATAATAACCTGCATAGTGTTTCTCTTCTCTGGCAACACACCCACCTTTTTCTCTGAAAATAAACCAGAGAAGCTCTGTGCAAATGCAGTTATTCCCGCAACATCTACAGGGGATCCCAAGAATAACAAATTAACGTCTTTGTTTCATTGTTTCTCTTTGCCTTGCGAGTTTAAGTTTGCCCCCCCCCCCGTATCTTAATAAAAAGGCAAATGTTAATTCTCAATTGAATTTTCTCCCTAAGCAAAGATTTTCATTAAATCGAACCCTGTTGATATTTTCCCACAATAGCCAGTCAATGTATAGAGTCAGTGAAAAGGACCTATCTACAGTTTATAGTAGTTTGGGATTCAAACTGCCTACCTACACAAGGAATTCACAGGGAACGATACAGTATATGTCCAGTGCAATTTTTTCACATTGACAATAGCATGTTGGTGGGGTATGCACCTTATGTTCCACTAGTATTTGTTTTACCAAGAAGAAGAAGAAAGAAAAGAAGAAGATAACAGAATGGATGCTTCTTTCAATAATAGGTTTCTGTTACCCACAGTTCTATGATCTGTGTTTAAAGGAATACAAAGACCCCCCATATTCCACAAACTGGAATAGATCCCGAAGTGTGGATCGGGAAATGCACAGGCCTGAAACGCCAGGCCAACGAGGACCCACAGGACCACATTTCAGTGACCAGTCAAGTCTGTAAACATGGAAAGTGGGTCTGAAACTGTATTTTACCTGGAGTTTCTTTTTTGCCTTAAGCACATTCTTTTGCTATTGTTAAAAATAGCATAGTTGCCATGGGCTGATATTGTAGAGAACCATTTCTTTTAAAATGCTGACATTGGATGGAAAAGAAAATCCCTGAATGTAATCAAGGGTTTTGCAGAATTGTCCAATATCGATGTTCCTGACCAAGGTCCCCATTGCAATGTACTTTTCTCTACTTCTTCAGTTACCATGCAGCTTGTTTTATATCTCTAATTTCTGAAATATGTAATGAGGGAAAAATAGGCAACTGAATCTATTATAGTATTTGAGATGCAACACATACTCTAGATCATGTGTTATTGATCATCACACTGTCATAAATCAATGGATACACAGGGTAAATCAATATTATAATAGGTTGCCTACATCCATATTAAAGGCACTTCTAACCTCATGTAGGTGTTGTACAGACGGGATAAGGAAGGAGCTGTTGCTGTTAATTGGGAATCAAGATGCACGCCAAAGGGGGAACCTTGCAGATTTTTGAATAGAGGATCAATCACAAATGGAAACCTGTAGAACTCATATGCTTTAATGTGTGGGAGATGGCAGGTGCACTTTGTTTGACCACAGACAATCATAACAATGGGTGATACAATCATCTTCAAGTCATGCAGCTGGTCCTACAGCTACACACTGCTCATCTGTTCAGGGAGGGGAACGCTGACTGGCTTCTGTTTCTAACCAGAAGAGTCCAGCAACGCGTCTTGAAACATAAGCCTGCTTTATTGTCTCACACTTGGGGAATTTTGACTCAGGATCATCATTCGTTTGAGTAAATACATAAGGTCTACTTTGCCATGCTATTCAAGCTGCCACAACACCAAACGGCATCTGAAATGGAGAAGTTTGGAGGACTGTCATGTTCAGTAAAAAGTGTAGCTTGACAGATGGGGTCGCTGCATTGATGATGCATAAGTTAGCTTAACTAGAGCACTGACACTCGCTGTATGTGATGTCCTCTGCTGAAATGACTTGTATGCCCAAAAGTGTTGAGAGGTTTCCTGTACTCTAAAGACACTGCTCTTTGGTCAGCTGAATAAAAGGTGTGGGGCCTCACAACTGAATATAGCAAGAGTCCAAAATACAACATTAGAGGAAGGATTGTTAATAAATAGCCAGATTGTTATTTGCAACATATTTGTGTACAGAGCTTTTCAAACATGGACTCCTGTTCTTATGTAGCGGAATGAAGCATCCTGTTGGCACTGGGTGCAAACCTGCATGCCATCAGCTGATACGTATCAGCTGGCTCTTCAACAGCTGACAATCAACTATCAGATAAAAAGAGGTAATTAGGTGATCTTGATATTCTGAAAACCTCACACTGTTGCGCCTGTGATTATTCATGTCACTGCTTCTGTTATGGGTCTCACGCGACACAGAGTCTCCCATGCTGCCTGGATTCATCTGTTGAGAGCCCTCAAACGCAGAGGATTTTTCCAGCAAGTGCATCTGGACATCTATTTGCAATAAATCATCCTGAATCCTCTGATGTAAATGTCTGACTGAAACGTCTGACCTATAGCCAGAGCACTGAACAAAGTTTTGGTTTTAGCAGTCCACAATGTAACCCCATTGGTTATTTACTAGACTTCACTACAACTGATCTCAATGTTCACCAAGTTCACGTGATTTGACGTTGGATTGTTGGATATAAGGAAAAAATATAGCTTTAGGACACTATGAAGTTATATTTACACTGGGCATTCATTACTATACAGTTACAGCAGGCACACTAAAAATCCAATAAAGATTTCACATTGTAAGCAACCAACAGTCATTACTTATGATTAAAGGACCCAGCACATAGAAAATAAAAAGAAGCCCTCAGAGCTATGGACTGAGCTAGACAGACTAGCGCTAGCCCAGTGGCATATTGTGTTAGCAGTTAGCTCGCTAGCTACTGTGGATGCCAAATAGCCTTGAGACTGCGAGTAGTCACTACTGTACACCACCAAGCCTCTAGACCTACACATTTTTGCACAGATGTGCTAAAGAATTCCGCTGTGCTACCTCCTGGCGTGACCGCCAGAGATGGCAAAAGAACTCATTAAGTAAGTACGGAAAAAAAAAATACTCTGGTAAAAGTAGAAGTACTCATTTAACTACTTTACTCAGGTAAAAGAAACAAAGTGCAGGCTTGGAAATTGACTTAAAGCATTAAAGTAAAAGTAGACTTTTTTATGCAAAGCTACCTGGACCACACACATGTTACTAGAGATAACACTGGATGGGAAACATGCTCTTCATGCCGTTGGCTACATTTTAAATGGATGTCTGCCAATTGGTCTGAAACATCCCATATATATGATTATTGTGACAGAGACTGGGACTCCAGGTTAATAAGATTCTGACTGAGCAGCAAGATATGAATTCATTTGTTATTCTGTGAGAATTCACAGATCCAGTATCTCTCTTCCCCTTTACATTTAAATGAATCTACGTGTATGTGTATTTGCTAAAATATGGCTTCTGGAAAGAAAGTAAAAGGATAAAATATGAATTACTAAACCGACATTAATTAAGAAGTTCCCCAGCACATTGGCCAAGTGTTGATGCCTACTATCTCAACGTCTCTCTCAGAAAAGGACGAGGATGATCGAGAATGTCTTGCTGCTTGTTTGGCCAATCTCAGGGATCTCTGTTTTCTTCATTTTCAATCATGTCGGCATCCATACTACGTGCTAACGTTAGCGCCTTCAAGCCGCGATGATTTGCCGCCTTAGTGGTGCGTTCTGGTTCTGGTTTCCAACGTCGCCCCGGGTGTGTCTGTTAAAACACGGACGGAGACAACTTCTCTCTGTTGATGCTTCATTACAATCAAATACCGTCCAGCCTAGCTAGCAGGTGAAGAACGCAAACAACAGAATCACTAGCTCACTTATTTCAAATGTGACAGAACTATAGAACAATACAACACAGGCTTAAATAAACTGACAACATAAGTTATACAACTTACTGTTCTCAAGGACGCACACACACAATCTCAAGTGATTATCCTCTGGACAGCTAGTGTGTAAAAATGTGAGGAGTAAAAGTAAAATATAAGAAAAGTAAAAATATCCGAAAAATCTATTTGAGTACAGTATTGAAGTATTTGTACTTCATTACTTCCCATCTCTGGTCACTAGGCCTTAAGTATGCATGTAATATTGCACCACTGAAGGCAAGATGTGTCCATATTTTAAAAAAATCTGTCTTGTCAGTGTAACCTGTTGGTCACTCCCACCCAGTTGAGTAGCTGGCGACTTTTAAAAAAACATGTAGCATATGAAAAAAGGCTCCAGCCCCCCACAGTTTACCAAAGCTATTAGGGAAACACTGTTTTGACAATCTGTCAGTGTCATAATGAGGTCTGAAAATCTGAATTTCATAGAAGAAATTACAAGTGAGAATTTACAAGAATTCATTGTAACCTGCTTCTTGTTTTACGATGTTAAAATGCATTTCTGAATTATTATTTTTTTGCCTCCCTAATTCAATGAAACATTTTACACTATGTAACAATTTGCAAAATTTAGCAAGTTTGAATGTGTAGAAGAAACAAGTGTTTCCCCTCACATTAATGTCCAGGTAAGTCAGCTTCACTCTGCGCTGACGCTGCTGGTACTACATTTTATTTAGTCCACTTGCACCAGCACACTGTTTCTACAACTGTCTGTGAAATGTGCAGACCAACCCTTTGGACTGCCTTCAAACTAGAGGTCTTGGCCTCTGAGAACATAGTTCCCCTGGTGTTTCCACATTGTTGGAGAAGAAAGGAGAGGAGCCCAGTTTATTTGAACAGACAAGGGCGGACAATGATTGTCTATTTGAATGACTACTGCAGAGATCTTGAATAATCGGAACGTTTGACATCTCCAACACTAAGATTAAGAGAGATATGAACCTCTGGCCTTCTGACTTGACAGTTCAGAAACCAACCTTTCATCCACTAAACAAAATGGGTAAATGTCATGGCACATAAGGGCCAAATGAGCAGTTCAGAATTCACAGTGTGTGGATATTACTATACCCAGATCAAGAGAAATCAAAGGATCAAACCAGCTGATGTTACGTAACATACATACATACATACAACATACATAGATACTAGAGTCCGTATAAAATGTCTGCTAACCATTTAGGTGTAGAGCCTTGTGGGATGCCTGTTTTTGGCACAGGGTTTCAACAGAGCAGCTACTTTGGTGTTCCAAATAATGTGCTTGACCTTTCATTAACTAAGCGTTAAACCTTTTAAATTAAATCAAAACAACAACTAAATAGGTTGTAATTTTTATATTTTACCTGTTCTGCGTGCAGAGTTTTTTCCTGCAACATGGCTGATAATGTGCCTTTTTATACTGTCTGCCTACCGTATTTAAAGCATACAAACTTCAGAATAATCTACGATGCACCGTTTCCACTGTTCTCAGGAGCTGACTGTGGTTGGGGGTGGATTTCTTTACTTTGGACAGCATGGAAAATTCCATCATAACATACTGTGAGGGTATTGATCTGGGATTTATCTTTGCACCTTTATGAGATAAAATGCCCACCATTTTCAGTGAGTATGTTTACATGTACACCTATATTCCACTATTATTCCGAATATGCAATTTTTCAGAATTTTATACAGTTCATGTAAACAGTATTTTCCGATTGGATAATTCAAATTACGCCCTTTTCCGACTCTGCAATTTTCCGATTAAGACATCTTGGATATTCCAGTATTATTCAGGTTTTAGAGGCATGTATGGACATGTATACAGCGCATTCAGAATATGCGTCTCAATCGCAGGGTGTTTACCGCAGGCTTATGGTCAGCCCTGTGTGTTTCTCTGAAACTGTACACAAACCAACCAGCCAACAGTTTGCAAGGCTGCAGACCCAATAAGAAGGCAAAACACAGCTTCTTTTATTATAAAATTATAATTTTTTGAAGAGAAAAAAACTGATTTGCATGGCTACATGTAAATGGGAATATTAATAGAATATTTACTTTCATTGGCTGTGTAATCAGCTTAGTCAGGATATTGTCTTTTTTGGAATAAGGACAAAAAACTAGAATATTATGTGCATGTTAACATAGTCAATGTCAATAGAAAAGGCTTCTCAGACCCTAGTATTAGTCATTTTGTTGCTTGTCTAGCATAGCTATATGTCTTAAAATATCAGTGGTTTACGTTGTCTAGCCTCTTACTTCCAGCTGCGTTGCCTGTTGGCTTATGTTGATGATGCTTCAGGAAATTCACAGAGTCAGTGACCATATTACACAGAGTGTCTACTTTCATTTTCAGTCAATGTACATGTCAAGCGTCACTCATTTTTTGAGTGTCTTTACCTTTATATTACGGTAGCTATACTGGGTTTCCAAAATGCATACAGTGCACTGCCGTTTGCAAGACAGGAAGGACATACTGTGTGTTTTTTTCCACCGGGCGGAACTTCACTTCTGTACTAGGTGTAGGGAGTAGGTGGGTGTATGGTTATTAACATTTCCCTTACCATATCTCATCAGGCATTAAAGTTTCTTACTGTGTTCAGAGCCAATAAAACGTTAGCTAACTTCATACTGCCACATTAACCGACTATCATGTTCCCGTTTGAAAATGTAGAAACGAAGACATTAAATTATTAATAAATGGCATGCCTTCCCAATACATCATATAGGGTCCATTTCAAACTGCATATCTGTCCAATTCCTGTCAACACTGCCCACACTTTTCTAAGAGCACCAGTAGCTTAAAGCGGGTGCTGTGTCGTAAGCAAGGTGAATTACGATCAGTGTAGTTCAATGATGAAGTACCATTGCTTCTATTTTTTCCCCAGCTCAAAGCCAGCACGAGCTTCTGTATCACTGCCCCAAACATATCAGAGAACTGTGTGTTACAGCTGCTTAATGGATCATGTCTGATGAATTGAAGGGTGGAACTTTGTAATTCAGGAAAGGTCACGTGTCCCAGTTTAATGGGCTCGTGCTAATAAAAGACACATTAAAGTACCAGATATTTTAATGGGGTTTTGGTGAGATATTCTTCCCAGACTTTGCAAGACAGGACAGCCTTTATCCTGGTTTATCTCATGGATGTTATGTTATGTGATTTTGTTCAAAGGAGGTTACCAAATATGGTTACCATGGCATTTGCACAGGCGTTTTCTCCAGCTTTACTCTGCTCACGGATAATGGGTCAGGTCAAGCTATTCTCTTGTTTTTCTCCTCCTTGGTCATGATGAGACTGAGAGCTGGGTCATTTTAACCTCCCTCTTCTTTGACTTGACATCTTCACACAAAAATTAAAATCTCCAAGCCTCCATTACAGCTGCCACACCATTAAGCCGGAATACACTAAATGTTTTATGTAAAGACGGAGAAACTAGGCTGGTTATATGGGGAGAGGATGGAGTATGGATAGTAACAGCTGCCATGCCTCCATGTTGGTCAAATATTGGGCAATATGGCTACATTTTTAATGCTTTTCTTGCCTCAGAATAATTATACAAGCTCAAAAAACACAACATGGCATTGCTCATACCTTAAAAGTCACAAGTGATGACTCATATGTTTGGGTCTGTCTTTGTTATAAACGTTCAGCTTTCCTGGACAGCAAGTAAGGGGGACTTCAGGCTACAGACTACAGGCCCAATCCCAATGTCCAAACTTTCAGTCCAACAGATATTACAGATGTTGATGAACACTAACAACAAATGGTGAGCAAGAGGGCTCTCCTGTGGACCTTTTGAGCACTTGAAAGTACACAATCCTGCAGACACAATGGACTGAGCAACAGTGTATATTGTTGTGAAAGGAAAAACAGAAATGAGATGGGAAACCTCAAGACAAGGCCAGAAAAAAATTGAAATCACGAAAGGGGCTGGCATGCTGACAATTTGATAAAACGGCATTACTATTGTACAAACAGCAATACTTTTTTATGTATTAAATTGGGCCCTCACTTCAACTGCAAATTAAACACCTGACCCGTGGTGATGTGATGCCCACCCTTTATCCCTTAAATTTCCATTTCAATGTTCCAATGGTTCGATGTTTCCGCTATAGATTGGATCCCTATTGCATCAAATGATCTGCCGGTTTAAAATAGCCGACTGCCTTCACCAGTGATCCCTGCGTAGATGATGTTGTGGTCAAGGACAGAAAATCTCTCCAACATCCTCGGAGTCACAGCCTGGATCTGCTGTTCACTAAAAGCATATGGCATAGGCACTTTATATCCTCTTTTAATACAGTGCAACTGTATTAAATGAGGATATATAATTAGATGAAAATACATAATATTCTTACACTTTTTAAAGTGTGAATCCGCCATTGCTAGGAGACCACTCGTTTCCTAACACTTTATCCCAGTGCGGCTTCTTGATGTGATGGCAGCACAATGGCACAGCACAGCTTGTAATGCTTTTGGTATGAGGAGTTTGTGAGAACATTTACTTGGACACAGATTTTTTTTTTTTTTACAGAGGAAGACAAGATACTCTGGTAGCATCATAATTTGGAAGGACTGACAGTGCTAAAAGCATTTAATCTAAAATGGACAGTGAGAAAAAGCAGTGTCCAAACCACAGACTATGAAGTTAAACTTAAAGGATACAAACAAGCTGAAGCAAAACATGTATGCACAACTAGAATACAATAAAACTGTAGCTGCCATTGATAAATGACAGCATATTCACATGTTTTTTAATGCATCTTTTCTGTGAAGAATAAATAACTTGAACTTAGTACAAACACCTATTAATCATACTGTTACTCCTACTCAGATGGCCACAGTGAAATGAAGAAGCAAGTGCCACTTTAGTTTACCATCACTTACCCCCTAAATTGTATAAAGCACATCCTATAGCTGCAGGTTTTAAGTCCAAGAGGCCTATGCCCATACAGCACGGGCAGCCTTCTAACGTTAAGTACATCTTTATATTGGCTCATTCTATCTCAAAGCAAGGCTCATTGACTCAATGGAAAACATTTGGTTTATAAAATGTAAAAAAAAACATAGTTCATCCACACAGCACCGCAGCATCAGAAAGCTGACTAAAGGGCAATTTCACCAACTCGAAAACTCATGATCTGCGTATGCACATGTATTGTTTTGAAGTATACTGTGGACTTCAATCTACTGAGCCATAACAGAAATGAGGCGCATGAAAACTGACACGTCCCATATCGAAGTCCTAATAAGGAATGCAAGCGTTTTAGTTATGTTACTGCTGCCATAATAAGGTCATCAATTAAAAAAATAAGCTTTAAAAAAAAGGGGCTGTAATTGATATGCAGGAAAAAAAAACAAAGTGGTCTGGGATTGCCTCCACACAGCTCTCACAGACCGTTCTGTTCCCCAACTCATCAAACACCAACACTTTGTCACGGCCCTCTGCGTCTGATACCTTATGCACGCACAAGGCACTCACACGCACTAACATGCATGTGTGGCCGGACCGGCTGAGGAAAAACCAAGAAGCTCAGATTACAAAACACACACACACACACACACACACACACACAGTAGGGCATCATTCTCCGCTCAGGGCGCCATTACTCAACTGACTATAAATCTTTCCATAGCAAATACAGTACGTGTTTACTGCTATGTATGTATTCAGTACATCCACCAAAATGTAATGAACCAGAACTACAATACCCTAAAGTTGGGACAGGGTAATATCAAAGTAATAATCTGAATATCCCTTTTAAATGCTGGGCATTGGGATGGAAATAAGCTCTGATGGTTGCCAAGGCTTCTCTCTCTCAAAAACACCTACACCGCTTATGTATACAAACTATAAAACTTCGATCCTCTCCTCCTTTACAAAAGCTCAAATTTTGATCCTGTTTATGGAAGATAGAATGTCACATTGAACACCTTCGGATACTCACCCTGCTCACCTAAATAAGCTTCATTAAACATTAGTAAGTAAGTCGTAAGTCTCCACTGCATGTTGTCATCCCATCCATTAAGTTTTAAAAGTTATGTGTATTGACTGCTGTTTGGTTGCTTACACAGTATATGTGATGTCACTGCATTACATCCCTGTAAAGCAAAGGATCATCCTTTAATAGAATGTAAAATCTCCCAGGCCCACTTTCTAGCTAGACACAAAATGGATCCATTTCAGCAATAGATAATCAAATTATTACCTTGGAAGGAATATACTGTAGGTTTTAAATTTTCCGAAGAGACATTTCAATTTGGGGTTCTGGGAACCTTTCTGTCCAATCTTTGCTATCATTTGCTAATGACAACATTTGGATTAAGGAAAGGTATGGCATATATAGTACATGCCATGCCAAGTTCTCCAATTATTGAGCCATGTTCTGGTGTATCTGAATGCCCAAAATGCCAGAGTGACATGATGCCAGTTTAAGAAAGCTATCACGGCTATTCCAACAATGCATGAACAAGAGAAATACCACATTCTGCAAAAGTCTCCAAAACCCCTTGATAGGTGTTCTGATGGATTTTAAATGTCACTGGTCCATAGCTACAGGCACCAAATCAGTGAAGAAATAACACATTTATTCCCTCAGAATAAAAATAAACCATTTCTCATCCATGACCTGTCAGAACAGAGGTCCTGTTGTCTGCCATTAACTGAGCACTACCCAACCGCCACTGAATATTAATGGAGCCTTTCCCTGGATCATCAGAGCGTGTGCATTTAATTCACAATCCTATCTGCATCTTCTAGGGCAACGGCTGTGCGTGTGTGCGTGTGTGTGTGTGTGTGTGTGTGTGTCCGAGTGCGTTGTGGGTTTGTTCATGAGACAGGACACATCTTCTGAGTTCAAGGCCTGTCACTCTGGTTGAAATGAGTTCTATTGCAGCAGAGCAGCCTGTGTGTCTAATCAAGTGGTAATAAAGCCATCAATTAACGCTCTAAAACCGAGGAAAGAGGACACTATTGAAGCCCAATAGAGAAGAGCAGCCCGTCTGATTGACAGCCTGCATGATGAGTTGATTCCAATGAAATCGCTTGAATATCATCTCATCAGCAGCATGGTTAAAACGACAGAAATGCTGAAGGCACAGAGTGCTCATGTCCAGATGTGACAGCTTATCAACAGGCAAGGCCAATCGAAGGCTCCCACAGAAAGGAAGAAAATATGTGCTATAGCAACAAAGTGGCACGAGGAGGTCCACTAAAATCTCATTCCCCAATTGTGACAGTGCGTCAAGATGGATAACGTGCGCAATGTGCGAAGTCACCAAAGCGTACAGATTGCGCACACATAAAACCCATGATAGACAGAAAATCTCCAGTCACGTTTAGGAGGTAGCGGTGTATGTGGCTTACCTAAAAAGACTCGATGCCAGCACAGGAATTATAAGGATGACGATGATGATGATGATGGCCCGTCCATCTAAACACGATTCTTCTTCTCTATCTTCTGCCGGTGTGTCGATGATGTTTTAACTAGGCCATTTCTTCCCCGATCGCGATTAATTCTCAGGAGGGGAACGCGTCGCAGGCTTTCGCACATCACTACACCTTCTCGGTGTCCGTCTTTCTCCGGCTTTTCCAAAAAAAGCACACCTCATACTGCCCCCTCCTCCTCCTCTCATCCCTCTCTGACAACACCCTGCTCTGTTCCTTATCCACAGATATTGGACTTTTACAATGTTGAGATGCAGCAGCGAGTGGGATTCAAACGGGGGGGGAAAAGCGCTCACAGTAAAACAAATGCGTAACGCTATAGCGTCAAGACTCTGCGCGTTGCTTCACAAGTCAACGCAGTGTTCTGTCCTCTCTCCCCCGTTTGTCCATGCTGATGATAATCCACGGCATGTGCCCCCCACGGCACCGCGAGAGCCTTTCAAAAACACGGATTGTTTGACTCAAAATGTGAAATAGCGCGCAAGAAAGACACCCCGCAAAATCAGGTGTCCAATCTCTTCTTTGCGCGCTTGCGTGGTGCTCTCTCTCTCTCTCTCTCTCTCTCTCTCTCTCTCTCTCTCTCTCTTTCTCTCTCTCTGTTTCACTTGGTAGGCTATCTGATGCTCTTCACAGAAAATATAGGCTCAGACTGGGGAACAGTGCAGGGATTTCGTTTAGCCTTCATGGTGTTAGAATAGCACCATAAGCGCTTGAAATATTAGGAAGCAGTGATTAATATATTAAAGCCGGCACCGAAGAGGATTCATTCTCTCTCTCTCTCTCTGTGTGTGTGTGTGTGTGTGTGTGTGTGTGTGCGGTTTCATTGCCTCGCTCTTAGGACACTGTATATTTCAGTCTCACTGCTAGTTGTCATGACGAGGAGGTGCGACGCATAATGTCATGACCACGTGTCTTCTCTGCTGAAATCGTCATGTGAAAGAAGAAGAACGGGATGTGTTTTGATTGTTTTTAGATGAGGATCTGCACCAGGCTGACGTCAGAAGCTTTTTTTGGCGCCAGGCTGCTGTGCCTTTCACGACGTTAAAATATAACGCTACTTACACTTGCAGTAGCCCAGTATACTTGTAATAATACAATAATTATACAAACTACAACTACTACTAATAACACCACAAGATGTGTTCCTGCTAGATTTTCAACATCTACATATAATGTATGACACACATCTATTTTTATTGGTAACACTTAAAAATCTTTTAACAGGTTCCAATGAATTCTCATAATTTTCTTTAAAGGAGCCGATCTGTTATTTAACTGTACATTTCCTGTAGAGGACGTTTAGGGGAAATTGGACACAGTGTTCAATTGGTACACTGAAGCATGCATTCATTAATTTGGTCACCTGGGGGTAGCATACACAAGGTAAACACAACACTGACATATGATCACCTTATGAGTTCATATTGGGAGGTGTTACCGAACAGTTCTCTAGTGTTAAGACATTGTAGACATGAAGACTCAAACTCGATTACTTGGGACTTGGGACTTGAGACTTGATTCGCACCTGACAGATGGTGACTCGACTACAACACTGGACCATGGTAACTCTGCTCAAAAATGGTGGATTCCCACTTTCGGATAAGAGTTTAAGTATCTTGGGTTCCTGTTCACTAGGGAGGGTAACACGGAGCATGAGATCCACGGGCCGATCACTGTGACGGCCACAGAGATGCGGGTGAAGGGGAAGCCTGAAGGGGAGTCTGAGGGTGACCCTCTCACTTTACCAGTCATCGATCCACGTTCCAGAATTGCGGCTCTCACCTATGGTCATGAGTGAGATGCTGAAATCAAGGTTACAAGTGGCCAAAACAAGTTTGTTGTGCAAAGTGACTGACTCGAAGGAACAAAGTAAAGAGCTCAGACATTCAGAAAGAGCTCATAGCCAGTGGGCCTTTGTGCCAATGGCAGCCAGTGGAGGCAGTTAAACCATTTGATGAGGTCGCCCCCGGGACACGTCAATGGATGTCCCCTGGGCATGTCCAACTGAGAAGTGATACAGGGCAGACCCAGAACACACTAGAGGGATGAAATATCCCATTTAGGATGGGAATGCCTCAGAATGTCTCTGGAAGTAGAAGACGTGGCTTGGCGGGAAAACAGCTGGGCTACTTAGCCTGCTTCCCGTACAACCCAAACCACATTATGCCGCAGAAAGTGGATGGATGGATGGGTGGATAGATAGATACACAAATAAATGGATACCAGAGACTACTTAGCCTTTAGTACAAAGCATTGGTTTTTCTGCACTTCTCACTCAATGTCAAACTTCGCAACAGATTTCATACATGCACACAAAATCTCAAATTCTCAATTAATGTCACATTGTTTTTATTACATGAACACCATTTTACTTCTCAGTGATGGTGCTATATGTTAATTACAGTAGGTGTGCATAGAACACTGTGCAGCTTTGGAATGAACCAAGGCCCTATATTTACCAAAATTATTCATTAAAATATTAAGAGCACAAAAACAATTGTATTTGACTGTGAAAATGTAATTAATAAATATCCACCTGATTTAGCTTGAACTTGTATTTGACTATAATTTGCTATTTTTCTTATTTCTAAAAATGTACAACTACAATCAGAAGTAACCTATAAATACCTGTAACAGAACCTAAAACTGACACTAGATGGAATGGTTTGTCAGTTTTTAGTGTTTGCTTTAGTTTCCAAGCTGTTTTCAGAAAGATGTATTATTTTAACCTGTTGGGTAGCTCAACTGTACATTAATCGAAAAGAAGATTAATTGAATGTTTTATTCAGATGGTAGTTTAACAAGGAAGACATAATTTCAGTTAAATGTTTCTTTAACAAATTTGAAATCCAATACGGAGTCAGAAACCTTCTCTAAGAAAAGTAACAAGTCACACCCAGCTGGAAAATAATAGCTGATAAAAAAAGACATAATTTTGTAGTTACATCACTGACAGTAATGATACAGGGCCAGAAAAGCCATGAGAGCAGAATATCACTCAAAAGCCACAAGCTGTTAACAACAACCACTTCCTATGGGTCAGTATGGAGGGAAAACCATTTCTCTATAGTCCTTATGCAGAGGGCAAATCCCCGGTGCCGTTTTAGAATGGGGGGTATTGTAGGTGCCAAGGTCCCTGGGGCTCAGACCACTTATTAAAGGTTATGGAGGAGATTAAAGAGCCAACAGCTGCACGAGTATCATCTTCTTACTGAATATGATTGAACAACAAAGCAGGTCTCTCCAGCCTGGCCCTGGAGGTTTTCTGTCACAAACTGTGAGTGTTTTGTGTTGTTTTTTCAGGATTGCATCACAAGATTAAGCATTTCATCATCATCTGACTTGTTGGGAGAATGGTAAAACCTTTGCACTGCTGAAATAAATCGTAGGTTTGTTTGGTTTTTATTTAACGGGGTGATATGAGCTCATTGTTTCCTACATCGAGGTTGTGCATTCTGCTCCTGTGGCCTTGGGTCGGGAGACTTGAAATGCTGGGGGAGGTGGTATATAATTGGAAGAATTGATGAGGCAGAAGGGCAGCTTGAATGCCTTGGATGTGCATTTAATGGAGCATGGTGTGCTGAAGTTTGCACTTTATATACATCAATGTTGTCCCAAAAAACTAATATCAAAAGTCCAGCATAGATAGAAACTCTAATATACAACCAGGAGACAAGGTTGCTGCTTTAACGGAGGGTAACAAATGTGTGCGTCAAAGCAACACCAAAGAGACTGAGTGAAGCCACAGGATCCAGTTCAGAGATGCATTCATAAAGAGATGATGCATTTGCACTCTTCAGTTGTTGGAGAACAGCTCACTCTGCTGGATAAAAGTCAATATTGCATCTCCTAGCATTCAGAGCAGCACTGATGTTTCAGATTATGTTTTTCTTTTTAAAGGACACACTTTTTTTGGGTTGAGAGTGCGATTCTGAGCACGACACAGAGGGATGTTTTCTCGGTTTTGTGTTTTATAACTGCAAAGTCTGCAGGCCTTTAAATTTTACATTACTTCCCACAGCTTCTTAAAAAAATGTATGTAGTGATTTAGTGTGTATTAGGGCAGTCTATACTTGACCACAAGGGTTCAAGCTATCATAACTCAGACATGCACATTTTAAGCTACAGCTAAAGCAAACCATGGCTGCTAACGAGAGACTAATATCTGTGGTAAGCTAAGAACTTTCAGATTTTCTGACCGTGATCAACTTAACATGGGACACAAATCCATCCTTAAAAGCAATATCTCTATGTTTACTTACATTTTTAAAGATTTTCATTCTAATTTAGATTTTTTTTTCTTAATGTCTACAAATGATTAATCCGTGAAGGGAAGCTAGCAGTGTGAAGCTGAGAAGATGTAAAACTAAAAGTAAACGTAAGGTCAATCGGTTAATAGATTTATAAAATTACAGCTAAAATAAAAAAATACAGATTTACCGAGACTTTTCATCCCAACAGCCAAACTGCTTCAGGAAAGATTTCTTGATGGACCTCAAAAGAACAGCCAGGAAAACATATGAGATTGAGATTGAAACAAATTGTTTTTCTGCCTTACTTCCTACTATGTCTTGTTCTGAGTAGATGTGTAATTCTCGCGTTATGGAAAGTATCTTGTATTGAGACCATAGACCGTTAATATTTACACTCTATGGTTGAGACTGAACATCTATTTTGTTGCCAATCCATCATTCAGACTCTCATTAGCTGCCCTCATTGCCTCCCATTGCCTCTTTATCCGTATTTGATTTTCTATACTCAACTTATGACTGATATATTCAGATGCTCTGACCTGGTTTACAGTTGACATTGTCATAGAGTTAATGAATGTTGGTCCATATAGTCAATAACACGTGGCTAATGCAAAGATAATTTATTGGGTAGGCATGCAATAGTGCATGATGAGGTGTAGCAAGATAGGAACTAACAGATAAAACAGAGGAAAACAGCTCCATAACACACATAGTATTCTCTTAGCCAAGCCCTCTAATAAAGTGTTTAATATATCATGATAATTGAAATTATTTACAGCAAAAAAGCTATTATTATCAACTTTCCAGTCCTCTACATTGGTATTCAATCAGGGGCTGTAATAGTTAGTATGTCCGTCTTACAAACGATCCAGTGAGGCCACGGATCATATCACACACTAACTATATTAGTTTGTGGGTTTACAGGTTCCTGTCACTGATGCAATGTCCTGTAACTAAGCCCATTTACTCAAGCACTGAACTTAAGGGCCAATGAGTAAATTAGCACTTAAGGTACTTCATTGAGCATTTTCATATCTTGCAACTTTATACTGTTTTTCTACGCGACTCATCTCGGAGGGAAATATTGTATGTTACTCCACTACATTTGTCCGACAGCTTTATTTACTTATTTTTTCATACCCTTCCTGTACAAGGAAAACTACCATTTTAAATTTGAACGTTTCTGATAAACTGAAAGATGAAATGTTTGATAAACTGAAAGATGAAATGACTGATAAACTGAAAGATAACTGTTTTTCATTCCTAAACTCAGGCTGATGTCTTTATTGCTGTTTTTATTGTGTAAATTGTTGTGTGGATTGTGTTGTATAGCCTCATGTGATGTCTTTCGGTTTCATGCAAATTGCCTTTCTGGGACAAAGAATAAACTGAACTGAACTGAAATGAACAGTAGGAGTTCAAATTAGCATAACCTACGGAGTTTTACTTTTTATACTTTAAGTACATTGTGCTGATAATACTTACATACAAGCAAGGTTTTGATGCAGGACTTTTACTTGTAGTGGAGTTTTTTCACAGTGTGTTATAAGTGCTTTTACTGATGTGCAGGATCCGAATGGTTCTTCCACCATGAGCCCTGTTCACATCCACTCACTATATTTCCACCGTGTGGAACCTGGTCCAGGGTTATGTGAGAGTATAACGTTAGCTGCTCTGTCCTGCTCTCCAGCAACTCCAGCACCAAATAATGCTGTCATATGCTTTTGTTTAGGTAATTAAACTGGCAATGGTAGTTTCTTCTGTCCACTTGAGGGCAGTGGAAACAAATGAGAATACAAAAACAACATATCATCTTTTAGCTTTATTTTTCTCTATTATTGGTTTTCAGCTCCTTAGGGAACTATCTGGCCTTTTAGCTGCTAAATGCTCCAGTTTGTTCACCAGCTAGTCACTAACTCTGTCCGTCCGCCCTTTGGTGCTGAGCAGTCAGTGAACAGTGGATTCTTAGAGCTGTTTAGCTGAAAACAGCTGCCTGCTGCGGCCAATGCTATGAGAGAGAGTAAGAGCGAACCAAAACGGTGAAGTTGTGGGTCCAGAAAGCTAAACAAAGAGCTGAGACTCATGATAAAAGCCCATAAAACTGGCAGGAGCTGAAGATTTGGGTGAAAATTCTCTTTAGGTTCATCACTACCAGCCATCACACAATTGCGAATTGAAATTTGATACATTGTTATTCTAACAATATTGATTAAAGCTGCTTTAACTTATGGGAAGCAAATATGACTTTGATAGATATGCTAGTTCAAATACAATATATCCATATGTTGTCATCCACATACACCCGCTACTATACTGTAGATTTACTGCAGAAGTGTCCTCGCACCCACAAAGATTGACCCTGCTCTAGGCTGACGTTCCACTTCCGGGATTGTTCCGGTGCCGCCGGAAATTCCGCTGGATGTCCCTCATTTAGGCCGGATATACTGTCCGTTGCCTTGGGCTTTCTTTGTGTTGGCATTTTAAACTCCGGTGGATTTATGAGTACTATGGTCCTCAGATCTCTGCAGGGTAAATCCAGACAGCTAGCTAGACTATCTGTCCAATCAGAGTTTTCTGTTGCACGGCTAAAACAACCTTTAAATGTAGTGTACATGTTCCACCAAAATAAGCCCCTTCCCAAGGCTATTTTGCAAAGACGCCGTGGCTCAATATGGCGTTTAGCGCTGCCCAAGACTATGGTGATTGGTTTAAACACATTCAATTCAACATTTTAGACACACAGAGAACAGAATTTGCTCTCGGGACCATCAATATGGCAGCGTCAGTAATTCATTAGGCCATGTTTAACCCTTGTGTTGTCTTCCTATCGATCATGCAACTTTTGGTTTTTCCGGGTCAAAATTTGAGTTGTTCTTTTTCCAGCATTTGTCACTTTTCCCGACCCTTCTTATAGTGTTTTTTCCTCAAATTGTTTGTCACTTTTTCCGATGTTTTTGTAGATCTTTTTCAACGCTTTATTAAAGTTTTCATAGATCTTTTTCGCAGCGTTTCTGAAGCTTTTTCCGAAATTGTAGACACTTTTTTCAACGTTCAAATACTAACATTTTATAAAGCACCCAAATTCAATGAAAGCAGTGAACTGAGCCTTTACTTTACTTGTGAAGAGCATTGTAGTGAACCATCCACATTATATTTTTTTAATTTTTTGACATTTGGTAGAAAGAAAACCCAAACATGTGATATACAAACTTGTTGAAAATGGGTCAAATTCGACCCGAGTACAATAGGAGGGTTAAAAAAAAGATAAGGGTTAAATATAGAATAAATAGAATAGGAATATTTTCAGTTCTTTAAAAAACACCCAAAAGGTAATCAAAGTATTTCAGGGCATAAGCAGTCTATTATGCCAATAAACCAGAGCACGTTTTCCTCCAATCCCAGAATGCTGTGTGGACTAGCCAGACCCTCCTCCACAGCGCCGCGAAAGAGGGTCTGGCAAAGCTAGACTGCTCTAGTCAGTATTTATTTAGCTGTTTTTTGTGGTTTGCAGAGAAGAAATTCTCCACTGGTGCCTTTTCAAAAGATACATTTAGACGAAACCCTAGCCAAAGGAAGATGTACATGTGTAGAATAAGGAATGATATTCAAGAAAATCAAATAATGAAAGGTCATCCAGCCCAATCTACGAGAGATGATAGAGAGAAAATTCCTTCTGATTGCAGATTATAATGGGACTGGAATGACAATTTGTTCCCTATATTTAACATCCATTAATCTCTCTCGCCTTCCTTTTTTCTCCTTCCCACCAGCCCCCCTCCCCCCCACCCCCTCCTGTACACAACACTTTACAGTCTCCCTATCCATAGCTGTGTCTTTAATAGGATAAGGAAAATCATGTTAAAGGATTTAAAACCTCTGCAGTAGCCGCTGTGGCTTTGCCAGGCTCCCTCTCTGTCGTTCAGCTTCTCTTTCTCTGTCTCCCCGGCTCCAACACTCTTTCTCTAAATTACTTAGCACTTGCTCATGCTGTTCACTCCCCTAGACTCACGACTAATAAGGCCCAAGAAGCATGCTGCAATAAAAAAAAGGAGCAAGAGTACACGTTTGACCATTTGTGTCAGCACGTTTTAACACACAAGAAAAGTTATAGTCAAGAGAGTTGTGGTGGCCTTAACATTTGTCAGATCTCAGAGAGCATTACATATCAGAGAGAAGACTCTGCTGTCTCAGTCTTTGCATGAAAAATACACCATCTAGCTGTCTAGTTTCGAGGAGCTCGGCTTGAGGCTGCTGTTGGAATTAGAAATGTGAAACAAAGAGGGTACTGCATGCATTGCCGTGTCCCAGTTTTCTTCATTGTATCCAAACGATATCCAAATACCTTTTAAATGAGTCAAAATCCATTCTTAATGGATACTGAGATTGCTTTACAATATGATGATTTGGGAAGAGCAATGTGTTATATTTAATAGCCTTATTAATGTCACACAGATTGGACACAAGGCATGTGGGTCATCCATTGATTTAGTAAAGTACAGTAGATGACCATATTCAAATTAATTATACTTGCTTTCTTCCCCTCTGTTAAGTCTGTATTTCCACATTTAAGGGAATAAGGGCTGTTATGTTACGGTCACTATTTGTAAAAAAAAAAAAAAGGCTGCAAATAAGGATTGTTGTCGTTATAAATAGATAGACACATAGATAGATAGATAGATAGATAGACACATAGATAGATAGATAGATAGATAGATAGATAGACACATAGATAGATAGATAGATAGATAGATAGATAGACAGGTAGACAGATAGATATACAGAGTTATTTTGTCTTTAAAATGTCAGAAAACTGTAAAATGAAAGTTCACACAGCTTAAAGTGATCTATTCATTACATAAATATTACCTTACATATCTTATTTTGTCTGACAAACAGTCCCAAACCGTAAGAAAGTCAATTAACAAGAATATGGAACCGAAAAATACGTGATTTCCTCAGATTTAAAAACCTAGTGGCAGCAAATATTTGTGACCCAAACAGTGTTTATTTACAAATATAGTTAGCAATTCATTTTTTTTCAGTCTACTTATTGTTTCATTGACTACGCGTTTTTAGCTCTACATCTTATTACTCTCTTTAGTCAACAGCTTTAAAATGTGCAGTTCTTCAGAAATAATGCAGCCTGCATTGACATTACCTCAAATAGTTTCATCAGTAGATAACACTTTAAAGCGTGAGTCATCTTGTGTCACCTTCAGGGCTCACCAATCAGATGTGAGCATTTCCTGATAAAGAATAATATTGCGAGGTTTATCATAATGCAGATGAGAAGTAGGAATGCAGTTTGTTTTGCACAGTAAATATATTTCATCTTTTTTTTCACTTTTTTCACATTCCGTCTGAAGCCGACATGTAATGAATTTATTTCCCCGTACTGTTAAAACCAAAGGTGGATGAAAGCATATTGTGGCGTGTGAATTGAGAAATGCCCTTGCTGTGTTTTTCAAGGATGCAGCAGACCTGCGAGTCAGTTGCAATCCGTGTACAGCAGGAGGTGCTGCCTGACTGCGCTCTGCTTTCCGCAGCTTCCTCTAATCCTGTAGCGGCTCTGTCAGCGGGAGATAGTCACGGTCTGTGAGTAAGACTATCAACGAGGAGAGGAAAACCAGGATCCAATAGGAAGATGGGAGGATACACAGGGACCGACCAAGCAAATGGTGCTTTAGTGAGGTGTTAAGATGAAAAGTGGGGGTATAGGTGCATGGGTGTGTTTGTGTGTGTGTGTGTGTGTGTGTGTGTGTGTGTGTGTGTGTGTGTGTGTGTGTGTGTGTGTGTGTGTG
>NC_048419.1:4631942-4683849 GCF_013103735.1 Etheostoma cragini | reverse complement strand
ACACACACACACACACACACACACACACACACACACACACACACACACACACACACACACACGCGCAAATGATGCGCATCACGCATTGAACCAATCTGCCATGGATAAGAAGATTATGCCTCTGAGTTTCCTGGGATGTTCTCTGCTGTACCCCCCTAAACTGCCACCACCCATCCCCCACTCTCATAATACACTGTCTCTGTCTCTCCTCTGGATGTGGTGTGGGCTCAGGCTTGGATGCCCTGATCTTCCACAGCTCTAGTTACATAACGACAGCCCCATCCTCTCCTGTGTCCCCGAAGATGCCCAGCGAGCACACCATCCCGGGCCCCGTCACTCAGACCTGCTTCCACTGGTCCGATGTTGCCCAGCCTGCAGGAGAGACTGTTTGCATTCAATTAGCCTTATATCCTGCTATCTTTGCCATTGACTTTGTCCTAGATGCTTCAACCGCCTCAAAACAAAAAAAAACACATCTTTTGTTAATTGTGAACCACGCAATTCCAGAAAATGCTTTAGCTTTTGGCTACTTCTGATTTTTTCTCTTGTTTTATGTAAAACAAAGAGACTTCTTGTTCTCCTCTTGTATGCTGCACTCCACTCCACCACGTGACGATCACGCTCTAACACTGGGAAGGGACAATAAACTTTAATTATTTGGAGAACATCTTGCTCTGAGGGGGGAAGTTGTTTTTCACCTCAGAACTTAGTGTTTCCATTTCCCCCGCCTAATGAAATCTATCCATCTTTCAGTACGTTCTTGTTTCCACCCACTCACAGGGTGCTGCACCCCCTCTCTGCCACTCATGATGGTTTTTCTTTTGCTCAGCCATGTCTGTTGCCCGTACCTATTAATCTCCATTTACACAGCAAGCGTTTTAATAGTTTCCGGGGAGAAAATGAAAAGAGGGCAATGCTGGGGTTTTAGGGGCAGATTACAGTGGTCAATGAATGCTTGATTTACATTTTGTCTTCTTAGTTTGTATGCGTGACTGTCCTTTTCATTCCCGCCTTGTTCGTTTTTTTCTTTCCTGCATATTGGAAGAAATATTTGCGTACTGCTGCTACACAAGCTGTAAAGGCACATGTTCTGCATCAAAGAGTTTTTCATTTATTAAATTTGCTTTTGTTAGGCAGTGTTTATTTCCAAACACTAATATTACCAACACTCAGCAAACGCATACAGTACATGAGTATTTTTGAAAACTGTGTTTTTCCCATCTTAAACAAATCATCCCATCCACAAAAGAACAGTGTAACAAAATCCCCATCAAAATGAAAATGCAAAAATATAGACCGAGGTGCTGTTTAGAGTATGCCAAACCAACAGGCAGCGATATAACCCTAACTCTAAAGCCATGTTTGCCAATAACAGCAGGAAGAAGAAGAAGAAGATGATGGCCAATCATAAGCATGAAAAAAAGCTATTACCAGAAGGCTACCTAGCTGCAATGGTGCATTGATCGCTCTGTAGCACATCCGGACGCCTCTGTAACTTAATATAGTGGAAGAGTAACTCTACATGCTTGTGTAAACATGTGAAGAGTCCTGTTAGCATGGTTAGAACCAGCACTTTTTGGGCCATGTCTGCCATTGCATGCAATTTTTCTTCAGTTGTGTTGCCTCACAAAGAAGATAACGTTTCCCTGTAAACGGCATTTCTGAAAATCTTACTCATGGCAGGAGTTGTCCAAACCTTCTCCTAAAATGCAGTTTGTGTGTGGACAAAATGGCCAAAATGTATATAAAAAAGCAGAGTTAAAAAAATAACGACGTACAAAATAATTCTTTGATAACCTTTTCACAAAGAAAATGAGACTATAAGTAAAAAATAGGTAACATTTGATAACAAGAACTACGTAGAAACGTATTACATTTTTTATAAGTGAAAGACGGATGAATGAATTATTGTTTTAATGCAACATCTTATTCAAGACCTGCATGCATTTGTGGGATCCAACGCTATAGCTCCAGATGAGTAAAACAACATCCTCCGCCACCCAAAAAATATCTCTTGCTCGGATGTTGATTTAGCCATTGGATAAGGAGTCAAGGGGGTAAGAAGTGATCAGTTTTTCATTCTCTGTCAACTTCCACTCCCTTGCTCTTCTTATGCTTCCACTCTCCTCTCTGCTTGCCTCATTTCTCTCACTCTGCTCCTTCGCCAATCCATCCTACTTTTCTCCGTGGTGCAACAATCTTTTCCCAACTCCATTGTTAACTTAAATGCACAACCAAAAATAGACCCATTTAGATCCCCCTTGTGAGCATTGCTGCAGTAGTGTTGTATTTCACTTTACTGACATTTTCGGGGGTCAGGTTACAGTTTAATGCATTTCTCTGCCAAATGATTGGAATAAAAATTAAAGATAAATTAATTGGTGTATTTGAAATGTTCATTAGTTTTAAATTAGTGGCATATATGAACGTCAAACCCAAAGAGGTAAGATAATGAGACACTCAGAGGATGACGCATAGACAGACAGAGAGAACAAGAAATAGACTGGGGGGAGAAGAAAACAAACTCCTAGTGGGGTGTGACAAATTATTCCTTAAACCATGACGCACTGGATGAGCTGTAGTCCGACAACAAGGGCAGTAATTAGAGGAGGAAGCCCTTTCAGACCAAAATGTTCCCACATGTTCCGATAAAAGCATTGTAGTATTAAATGTATTAAATCGGAATAAATGGTAGTCAACGGTAGTTAAAACGGAAACAACCAAGGCCATATTAAAGAGCACCTTATGACACTAGATGTTTATAACTCAAACCAGCTTTTAGTTCAGAGTCAGTTTTAATGGCGCCTGGACTTCTTCTCTTTAGGTACATAAAGTCTACTTTACAGTCTTTAAATGCATTACACTTTACAGTGTAATGCATTTAATGGCTCCTCTTTTCAGCAATTTGTGACTTGAGATTCATCTCAGTTTATATTATTGCCAAAAGCTTATGAGGCAGATTCAGTGGGCTGTTAAACCCCCATATCACCAGGATATAAATTTTTAGTGCTCAATTTTAAAGAAAGAGCTACAATATATGCTGTTCCTCAAATAAAAGCTTTGATTCCAAAGACAGCAGGGACGAACAGAGACTGTCCTCCCAAGAACAGAGCAGCATACATTGTTTGGACAAATGCCCCAAAACTACATGTCAGTGTCAAGTCCTATTACATTGTTATTAGGGCTGGGTATCGGTACTCAATACCTTTAAGGTGAGGACCAAAAAAAAAAAAAACAGTACCAAATAATATCTAGGCTTCAGTCAAACTATACCTGCAAATGTTTGTATCACAATTGGAAAAATAAAAATACTATTTGTATGGTTTAGCTCACTGAAGCATTCTTCGATGTAATGTGACGCGTGATTGGCCCACAGCTGCAGAAGCTACAACCAATTCAGTCTGTGCTGTGGTTTAGTTAAGCCCAAATAGTAACGCCATTTTTCAGTTTTGTACAGTTATTTAATGAATATTTGAATAATTTGAAGACTTTCAAAATGTATGTGTGTTAAAATCATTTGGATGGGGAGGACGGGTGGGGACATTTCTATGTAACTGATTGCTTCCATTCACAGGACATGTGTGGACGTGATTTAAAAAAAAAATGCTCACCTTAAAATCTTAAGGAACAAATAGAACATGCAAGGAACTAAAGCGGGCTGACACATCAGCTTTACACAGGGAATTCAAGTGGAAACGAGAGACAATCAGGGGACTCACACCCACGCATTAGTCACATCTGATAAACTGACATAAATATCCACTTTGTCTGCATGTGTGCGTGCGTGTGCGTTTGTGTGTGTGTGTGTGTGTAAGAACAAAAGCACATCTGCACCCTGTACTCACCACACACTTGTGTGTGTTGTGAGAGAGACACATCTGTGGGGATATTTTGCGTTTCTAATGGTGAGAGTAAAAGGTATTATATTAATATTATAATTGCAGGCAGTGTTTGGGGCTTCTGTTGAGAGACAGGCTTAATGTGGTGACAGATGAGGGTTAGGGGTAAACAAGGCTTTGGCTGTCCTCCACGGCAATTGAGAGGACAGAGTCTGCGGATTAAACGGTAGTTTTGGCTGGAAGGCACCTAGCCTGGGGTGGCATGGATACAAATCCAAAGGGGTGATTACCGGAGGCATGATTATTAGACACCATACACTGATTCACTGCATGATCTCAAATGCCCAATGTCATACTTCAGCCTCACAAATTCCTAATGTGTTATTAAATCGGGATGATTGTGGGGGGAGGTTGGGGGTCCTAATAAAAGGAAGAGTTGTAGGCAAAGCGTGCTGCCTGTGTTTGCCATTAGTAGGCTACACAGAACAGGTGTTAATTAAGCTGCATTTTAAACACCTTGGAACATCGCGGTGGGTCAGTGACTCGAAGTGACTCACAGCATCAAGGTGCCGTTTCCTCAGAGGTGAGATTGTGACTGTGACCGTGTTAAACTGTGTTAGCCCTGCAACGGACTGCCAACCTGCCTAATGCATGCTGGAATAAGCTGTTGCCCTCTGCGAGGTAAAGGTAGCGCATGTTGTCTCGTTTTAAACTCATTTTTTTAGGTCACTCAAAACAGCACATGAAGTTGAGAACACTAGTCGATCACTTATTGTAGCCTCTCTTCCTCGGTATCCTCTGTGTTTTCTGGCTTTACCTCGGCTCCTCTGCAGACTCAGGACTGATTCATGCATAATGCATTTCTTCAGTTCAACTTAGATTACATGACAGGGATTGGCACAGGCTATCAAATACACACAGTGGAGTTCAATTTGTGCCCAGGCGTGTACCTCAATGCACCTAAAGTCAGATTTCAAGTTGGCTCACGTGAGATAAAAAGCCTGCTCTGACCACTAAATTAAACTTAGCCCTTACTACCCCTGTGCAGTGCAAATCTCTGAACACAGTGTTCACGTGCAGCATGGATAGTGAGCGCTGACAGTAATTTCAAACTAAATAAAAAGAAGCCCTTAGCAACACAACCAAACATAAATATAATGTTCTCACTGAGATTTGCCACTTCACATTTCAGGGATAATTTACTTTCCTGATTTGTAGTGGCAATTATTAGGTTTCATCGTGCATGTCATTTAATTGGGCTTCACAGGTGGGACAGTGATTGCTCTGTCAGATCCACCGAACAAACAGGAAACTATTTATATCACTGTCTGAATCTGTGTGCCTGTGTGACAGTGTGTGTGTGTGCATATCTTCATATCACAGCAGGTAATGAATTATCATATGTCAGCCATCTTGTGTTTGAAAACATTCTAGCATCTTTTGGGTCTGTGTGTTTTTCATTGCAAATTGAGTGTTCGATGTGTCCAAAACACAACTCCAAAATCAATGGACCCAACCTGGAAGACAGAGTAGACAGACTGTGTCTAGAACGGCTATGATCTGATCCTGCCAAGCAAAGGACAGAATCTAGTAACAAACTGATTTTTTTTTACTTACAACAAGTGCTCTGCCCGTTCAAAATGTGCCTGTTCAGATGAGGATGATCGCTTGACCTCCAGTATTGCTGCTCGCAGCGTTGTCGAGAATCCAAACAACTTCCCACTGCGCTTCCTTGGATTCTGTGCAGTACACCTGCCATGACATAGTTGCATCCCTAGCAATGCTAGAGTATTATCAGTGTCAGTATATAGCGCGTAATTTGCTAGCAGCCATCATATTTGGGACCAGTATGTAGTTGTTCAGCGGTCTAACAGTTGATAGGGGTCTCCTCTCAACACAGTGAGTACATAACACACTACTAATAAACATGTCTCCTAGATCTCAAGAGCTTGCACTTGACACTGCCTTTCCTTGGGTCCTCAGCAACTACCCATTGTACGCCAAGTCTGAAATCAATCGGCTGAAGACAAAAGCTACTTAAATTTTATTTAGATTCCTGATTGCTGTTACAGACCTTGTTACAACTCCAGTGCCCACATGGACTCTGGCAATACACACTGTCATGGAGTGTGAGACAAGGATAACAATGTCTTCCTCTTTGCAGTTGCCCGGAGCATGGCCTTGTCATAACAACCCCTTCTTTTACATCTGAAAAACAAACATAGGGAGCTCATTACTTTGCCTCCCACTGGGCCATATGCAGGGCATGACTTGTGGTAAGTTGATAATAACAAAGATCTGTATGGTCTGCACACAATAGCACAAGCAAGCCCCCAGCAAGAGACTTGACTGCAATATCCATTAATCCACTGCAGTTTCCCACTGGTTCAAAGGCTGTCTTGCAGCGGAGCTCTACAACATCAAAGGGGTACTCTCTTATGAAGGGTAGCAGTGAAATGTGGAACTCTCAGCTCAGCTATCTACTATGCTGCAGAGGAGTCTTTGGGATTCACCAAGAGATGCAATTAAGACGGGTTTGATTGGAATGACCTCTGCATTGACGACCTGCTGAAAGTCAAGGGAAACTGATAGTTAGCTGCTGCTGCTTCTAGTGCTCTCATCATATCACCAGTCCTTTAAAGGCGTTACTGTTTGGCATTAAATACTATGTATTGGTTGGCAGTCAATCCATCTATGTAATTCCCCAACTTAATTTTTAAATTATTTACCACCAAGACAAAGGATTAAACATTTTGTATTTAGCATTCAGTACATTCATATTTTTTATCACTTAAAGGTCCATTGTGTAGGATGTAGTGGCATCTAGCAGTGAGTTACAGATTGCAACCAACTGAAACTTCTCCCTTGTAACAAGCGCGTTGGACAACCTACAGTGGCAAATGCGGAAATGCCAATGGTCCTGTATAAAGCCTGTGTTTGGTTTGTCCAGGAGAGAAATGTAGATATAAAAGGCTCATTCTAAGGTAATGGAAAACTCCCCCCAAAAATATTTTCAGGTGCTTATTTGCTAAAGAAAACATAATTATTAATATAATATTCCATTCCCACCACTGTATCCCACTAAATCCTACACACTGGACCTGTAACAGAAGAATGCGTTTCTGCTGCATAATGTAACAACCTGATAGCTTTCTGTTTTGCCCATTAGTTTGAATTATTTCAAGTAGTTACAGTGAAATCATGTTTTGTCCAACAGCTTCGCATTGCGTCTCTAAGTATCTTCAAAAGCCGTTGCTAGGGAAAAGCCAGTCAGAGGTATGAATCAGAGCTTTATCACATTCCAAATGCTCCTTCTTTGCAGTCAGAAACAAAACATTGCATTATTGAATTTGTCCAAAATGGGCCCAGAATCCAAGGATAAATTATTTTAAGCTTGCAATAACAAGTTGTGAAGACAACACAGATATGGTATCGCCCGTTTAAGTTGATTTGGGGAACTTATTAGCAAAAAAAGTTTATTTTCCCATCCGGCTGTTACGCGGCAATCAGCTCCAACTGTGAGTTACGGAACATATATTTAATTACATTACATTTACATGTAAAATAATTCAATATCTACATAATAACCACCAAAAATATTGTCAAGCATTTTTTTCCGATTGGAATCTCTTTCCACATCAATGCTGACTTCAGATATTTCACAATATACAGTATATTGCTGTCTGAGTCTGATGCTTGGACCCACTAAAAGCCAACAAGTCTCTGGACATTCGTTTCCAACCATCTATGGCCGATTTTGGATGTGCAGACATTTGAAATGATATACCCACATAAAACACTGCAACACAAATAAAGAAAAATGTTTATTCAGACACCTAAGAACGGTGGTGCTGTCAAAACTAATTCAATAAACTGTCGCCATCCATTCTCCAGATGATTATCTATCTTATTATCTTGTCTTTAAAAGGTCAACAACACCCGTTTTCTTCTTTTTTTTTATCTCTTCCTTCCATTACCCAACCCTTATTGCTCTCCACATCTGTAAAGGTCATCCTTGTTTGATGGAAGTTATCCAGCTTTTAATCTGTTAACAGCTCTCTGTCATACCATAATCACGCATGTGCCATCTCACTGTGAACACAGTGAGATGGCGCCAACTGTAATCTGACTAAAAATGCAGATTGCGCTAAGCCTGACAAACTACTAATGGTTCATATAAAGCTGCTCTAAATATACATCTCTAAATATGTATTAAATTACGCTGGCTACTGTGTTGCCAAACAGTAAACAAACTGACTGGTGCTACTTTTAAAGACACATCCATCTTGTTAAAGGAACAAATGCTACTAATTCTTTTAGCCTGATAGTGTAGGTTAATACGTGTCACTGAAAAAGACTAAACAGTGCTTGTCCCTTTCCGCATTACAACCACTGAGGTGGCTTTGCGCAAAGCCCTTAACCCCCAGCTGATGCAAAAAAGCTATTCACTGGCCAGCAGATTAACACTGGTTGTACTGGGCAACCTCTAGGCGTTAATGTGTTGAACTGCACGAGTGTGAGCAGGATGATCCTGAAAAAGAGTGAAACAACCCCAGGTATATAAAGGTTTGAAACTAAATAATAACATGCTGTCACCTACCCTCTTTCCCCTGGCTTAACCTTAGAGTCATCTAAAGCAGCACCACACATCATTTCACGTGTATGGTAGGCTTGAAGTGGATTTCTCCAATAGCTGCTGCTGTGACCACCAAACATGTGTGACAGATGAGAAAGACAGCTGGAAATAGGCAATAGTGACCATAAATAGAAGTCCATGCCAGCACTGTCAGTGGCACAGATGGGCTGTACACCTTGCACGGAAATTATAGATCATCTCACAGAAAGATAACACTGCAACAGATTATGGAATAATAATGTGTTAAAAAAACTTAGTTGAACCGTCATTAATGAATGGCAAAATTAAGCTAATTCTTCACATAGCGTGCATCACTCGCAAAGGCGTTGTTTTCCAGGGGCACTGTCCACCTAGCTTGCACATTTTCAGTGATATTATTTTGGCTGCAGAGAAGGTAATACGTCCAATTATTTTCCAAAAGAAATGGCATTTTGCAGCCCAATTGCATTTTTTTGGGCCAATTCTTCTATAAAAGAGGCTAAGAAAACTTCTGAAAAACGGAAAAAGGCTAAACAGAAATTAGACAAATCCAAGGAAGAGTAAGCAGCAAAGAACAGATAAGACTAGGCGTCTACTCAACATCAACAGGCTAACACGCAGTGCTAACATGCTGATGTTAAACAGGTATAATGTCAACAATGTTAGCCATTTCAGTTTAGCGTTTTAGCAAGCTTTGGCTACTTAGTACTAAAGCAAATTTACAAATTATGTACCAATACTAATGGTAATGTCATTCGTTTTGGTATTTTGTCATAAACCAGGGTTTGGGACAAATTAAAATGAACCTGATGATGGCAGTAGATAAAAAATAAGGGGGCAACCAACATTAGAACAATGTATCCAGTCGGACATGTCTGTACCAAATTAGGTGGAAATCTATCCAATAATTATATGCGACCTTTTGCTTAAAACAAATATCGACCTTGTGGTTGGTGTTGGATGAAAGGTCAAGGGATCACCAAACTTATTAGGATACAGTGTTTGGGTACCATGGATATCGGTAACAAATATGTTGGCAATGCATCCAATCTTTTCACTAAAGCTAAATATGGAAACCTGCTGGTGGTGCTAGAAGAAAAGTCAAAGGATCACCAAAGTTAGAACCATTCATCCTCTGGAAACCAAGAATGTCTGTACAACATTTCTTGGGAAGTTAAAAATATTTCAGTCTGGGAGCGGCCTCTAGCTCAGTAACCCAGTAAGAGCAAGAGAGTCCTGCAGCGGTGCAGGGGCTGCTTGTCATCCCTCCATCTGTCTCCCCCTTTCATCTCTATCCACTGTCACTACTTAATAAAGAGAATATCCCCCAAAAAATAATATAAAGAAAAAAAATTATAAATTCGATCTGTAGCAAAGTGGTGGACTAACCAAAAAATTACTACATTACTGGCAATAGCACCTTACTGCTTGAATGAATCCTTATTTGTTGAATATTTTTTTACATACAAGATATGAAAAGAAAAACATCTTTTAAATGGCTTTTCCTGGCTGATTTTAGATGTGAGGAGGTGGAGTTTGTTTGTACTCCTCGGTCCACCCGCTTCTGTTTCACCGACTCACTAAGCCACAGAATCTTGTCATGGATTTGTCATGTATGCATGAAAACCTTTGTTTAAAAACGGTTAATGCTAGGCTTAGGCTAATGAGTACAAATAACTAGAGGTGTCTGTCCCCACATTTAAGAGGAACTGAGCATGAATTGAGGTAAGCTACCCTCACTTTGTAACATAACCTACTCTCGCCTTTTTGTTAAAAAACAGTCACAATCCACGAAAAGAGCTCAGTCTAGAGAGCGGGTGGGTTGGTTTCGGTGGCAGAAGTTAGTTTTGAGCCTTCTAGAGGTGTTATGATCCTAATTCAGCAGAACATCTGTGATGGGAGGTGCCCATTTGATGTCCCCATGGACATGCCAGCTTTTAACCACCACCTCTCTCCTCCATCATCAAAGCTGCATTTTTACATCAGACTCGAACCCCAAAATGGAGTAATGTTAAATTACATTGCTTTTTTTTTTTTACACGTTCATTCATTTTTGCATGCTTAGCTGTCATCAGTAGAATGAGAAAAATCACATGTCTGAAACGATCAAGAGATTATGCAACGATGTGTTCTGAATCCTAAACGAGTTATTCTGAATGAGTTATTCTTTAAATCTGCAGTGCGAGTCGAGTAGAGAAATGCCATAAAGACTGATGGAACACTTGAGAGACTTACCGAAACACAAAATCAATATTTATATTAAATAGACAGCCAATCTCAAAACCCACTTATGTGACCTCGTTTTTCTGGCATAAAACTATCTCGGTTCTGCATTCCTGCTTAGCTTAGACTCTCTTCAAACCTCTTCATATATGCATGAATACATCATAATAACAAAAGAAACCTGCAGTATTATCACACATTTGTGCACAGTGAACACACACACAAACGTAAAGACAGTTTGATTCCCACATATCTGCATTGTTTGTGCTTACTGAGAACAGTTTGAGGGACGATGAGATTTGGTTCCTGCTAGATTAGTCTATAAACCAGGAAACCTATGAACCAGAGGAAAATCTAAATCTACTAAAGTTCTGTTAAATAAAATGTATAAAAATACAAATTTCAGATATGAAACTTAAAGTCCTTTAAACAAAAACACATTAACAGAAAAAACGTAGAGCGCCCTCTGGTGGACAAACTATGCAACGCCAACGTTCATAATATGGTTGACAGTCCGTTTTTATGTATTGATGAACGAATATTTAAAAAAAGATATACACTGTATATATAGCTTTATTTTAAATCGGCAATTATAAGCGCCGAAACCGATAGATCAGGAAAATGCCTAATGTCGGCCAACATATCGGTCAGGTGTTGGACTGAAACTAGGCACAGCTTAGCGAACCTTGATCAAGTTGTTCTGTCTCTGATAAAACAATAATTTTATTTTAAAATGATTCTAGTTTTCCTAGTTTTTTTAAACAGGAATCTAGCTGTGTACTAACTGTAGTAATGTGTATTTCTCCAGATTATGACAGTCACAGTCTATATCCTTTGCGTTCCACTTCCGGGATTGCTCCGGTGCTAAAGGAAATTTCGGCGGATGCGTTTATTTTCCGTTTCCTTACGTTTCCTTTGTGTTGGAATTTTAAATTCGGTGGATTTCTGAGAACTATTACTGACTGCTCCTCAGATCTCTGCAGGGTAAATTGAGACAGCTAGCTCCACCATCTGTCCAATTTGAGTTTTCTCTTGCACGACTATTCTTCAGCAGGTCTGCGTGGAGGTTAGCACCGCCCATGATGATTCTGATTGGTTTAAAGAAATGCCATTAAACCAGAGCATGTTTTCCTCCCTTCTCCAAATACTATGTGGAGTAGGCAGACCCTCTTTCAGGGTGCTTTGGAGGACGGTCTGGCAAAGCGAGACTATGACAGTTAGACAGAGAGAGAGAAAAGTTGTAAACAAAATGTTGTTTTATGTTTGCAAAGGTAAGAAAAAGTGTAAGGGTTTTTAGGATGCTTGTGAAGACACAGGGCAAATTTTTTTTATTAAAAGTACTCATTGTCTTCCTTCACATGAGCAGGTCTATCAGTCATCCCAGCAGTAGCTGCCAGCGGTGGAGGCTGGAGAGAGTGACGGGGGAGAAAGTAACACAGGAGAAACCCAAGAGAAAGTGAAGGGGGTTAGGGTGCTGATGGTTGAACCAGCTGGGGTGACAGTGGGCTTTAAACAGAACTAACACAGAGGCCTTCCGAAATCAGCTTTCATCAAGCAGTCTTTACTTACTCTGAGAGAGGCAAGTTTAATCCTGCAGATTTATCTGCTGAGATTTTACCTCAGGGAACAGTGGAGATGAAGGCAATGAGAAAAGATAGCCTCCCGCTTACAAATGGAGTGTGAAAGAGTAGAACTCATTTTCCTGTTTGTTTATTCGTAAGGTTTAATGATACAGAATAACTTCAGAAAAGTATAACCTGTGATATGATTTTCAGGTCAAATGGTTTTTATTCAAGACTGCAATGCAAAAATGAAGTCTATTTCAGGTGATTGCTGTAAATAAACAATAGATTAATAAAGGTTGCTCTGACTTTTTGCAGCCCATTTTGTAGATAGTGGGCCTTCTTATTTGTTAAAGCGGGGGGGTGAGGGTGGGGGGGGGGGTGGGGGTGGGGGGTGGCCAGTGCCCCCGTAATAATAAGCCTTGACCCCACAGACACAGTTAGCGACTTGCTGGTTAACACAGGGGATCATTCAGCAGCTAAAGAGTCAGATATTTCTCACAGTAGTTTCTTCAGACCAAAAACAGAGCTGAAAGTGAGAACACTGGACTGAAACACGACTGCAAATCAATGATGATGTTGTACTCATTTACTCCTCCCTATATCACACACTAAAGAGTTTAGGACTGTTAGGAAGTATTGATACACCCGAGTATCACGATATTACGTTTTATTATAGTGTATTGATTCTAAAAAAACTCAAAAATCGATCTTTTTTTCACGTTACCAGCTGCACAACCCAATGTGTAAAACAATGGTAAATATACTGAGCATTGCATTCATTTAGAAAATCCAGCATAATTGGCATTACAAAAACAAGCCTGACTCGCAGAATATAAAGAATCCGGAGCAGATGTAAACAGACAAATAAGAATCTGCATCTGTCTCCAACACCAAGTCAGTCTCACGATTAACACCTAATTACAAGAGACTGATCTGAACAGGGCTAAATAAAGAAGGGGACTGAGAATGATACGTGCTGCTCAAAGTTAATGAGCAACTCACCAATGGGTCATGGACATTGGAAATATTATTTCTGTATGCAAGAAACGAGCCTCAGATTCTACATGGTAGCATAATGGAGGGGGATTAACGAAGAATACCTCCCGTCATCTGTGGACAGTGTGATGAGCTGAGAGGGGATTGAAGGAGAGAGAGAGAGTGATAAAGAGAGGAGGGTGAAAGAGACAGAACTGGGCCAATTGTTTTGATGTGCTTAACTCTTTTTGGCTTTCTGTGTGTGTTTACGTAAACATGACTGCCTAAACTATGCAACCATACTGCCTACAGTGTCAAATAGTGACACGGTGACGTTGAATAAATATAACAATTTTGGGACATTTTTATAGGGCTAAAACTAAGGATTATTTTCTTTATTGATTTATATACACATACATACATACATACATATTTTTTTGATCAATCAATTTTGTTCTTGATTTAATTAGGGTTAGGGCTGCTAATGTTGCCATTTTCTCTAACTACATCCTCCTGCTTGGGCATTACAAGCAAATGCAAGCTAGACCTGGGCACAGTTAGTAACTTGCAACAACTAGCTAAAGTTAGCTAAGCTAATATTGCTTGCATGACTGGAAAATTAGGCTAAGTTGTTTATATTGCATTTTTGAAATTAAAATTTGAATATTGTCAACTGTACAACAGGGTAAAAACAGAAGTATGTGGCATCCTATTTTTCTCAACTACCAAACCAGTGAGAAAAGCACAGATAAATACACAAATTTCTTTTGTGAAATAATAAAAGAGAGACGATTACCTCAAAACTGTAGTACAGTACAACTGTACTACCTTCAACCACTGGGATGGATACAGAAATACTCTATCCCTCAAGCTAAAAACAAGAACTTTCAAATTCTAATATATGGTATTTATTCATCCCATCTAGTAAAAATTCTGTATTAAGTTTTTGTTAGGTAACACAGAATGCACCAACACGTGAAACCGTACTGGAAAAACATTTTAACATAAAGCACTTTTAAAGAGGATATGCTGTTAATACCCTCGGCTTTCACATAAATTGATATGCATGCACGGATTGTAGCATCTACAACATCTACATTTAATCCTCCTTTGTGCATTATTGGGATGATGAGAATCCATACAAGGACACATAACAGAATGCGTATCTGCTATTTTTTAATTTTCTTACTTTAATTTGGATTTATGCAGGTTGTTTTTTCCTCCACTTTACCAAAGAGGGTTCATCAATGACATTAGGGCTGAGGTAGCCTGCACGGGAAATTCGGAATGTGATTAGAGTGTAAGAACCTTGTTGAAAACTGTGCTAGCTGTGCACAAAATATATTTAAGCAAGACAAAAGACTAACATTTATATGGTAATAAATTGGAAATCCTGGCGTAATGGGTGTTTAGTTGTTAGTTGGGGTGAGTTCATACAGGTGATAGCTCTTGGAAAGACAAGAAAAGTGGCTTGACTCTTAATGAGTCTACTTAGAATTTGGCATGCAATTTCATTATAATGACGGAAACACTTGTTAACCTTGAGTCTGTCTAATATCCCAAGAATCCCCACTTAGCTTTCTTTTGGTGTAACTTGGCATGCACCTGTGATTGGAGAAAGTGAAAAAAGGAGAACAACCTTTGGCAATGTTTGTGATGTGATGTCCATTAGGAGATTGATTCTTAAACCAGAGAAAGAAAACGAGTGCGTGGCTGAGGACGGTCGGGGAAACAAACTATTAGAAAAAGAGACAAATATCTGTTTTGTTTCCTTGTCAATACAAACTGCATTATCTCATCTGTGGTTCGCTCTCCTTGGCCCCCGCCGTACCCTTGCCCCTACATGGAGACCAAACGTCCGCTGTCACCTGACAATCAAGCCCTGACAGACAGTGACCTTGCTCGGCATTGTTAGAAACAATTTGAATCAACCTTGCATTTTCAAGTTGCTTCCGTTGCTGGTTTCCCTGCCAATTGGTTTTTAAAAAGAGGTGCCATGCCAAATAAAATTGGATTAAATAGCTCTTAAATGAGTTGATTTATTGGGATCAAGTGCGAGGGGCCGTGCGGAGATGTTCATAGTGGTTTTTATATTCACTTATATTACAGATTCATGTAGTCAAAATCTAATATTTTGGACAGTGAATAAGCTTTCCATATTATGGCCCTGCTTTATCAAGTTAATGCATCACTGTACTTTGGCTTTGAAGGTGAACAGAATTTATGCAGAACAATTTATACACGATCGGTACACTACAATCCACATTACATAACGCCAAAAGAATGCAGTGCCTGACACTGAACATAGTTCAAGAATTTCATTATTGAAAGCCATGTCAATATTCAAATAGATCTGCTCAGCATTTCATTACTACACACATGTTGTTTCTTAAAATCAGATTGTTTATCAGAATAAAAATAGTAAGCATGAACCTTGTAGCATGTTCTTGTTCCTTGACTGAAAAGCATTGGTCATTTACCAGAACCCGCTATTTCATGCAAAAGTATGTCAGCATGATGTGTGCTCTCTGCTGATACGTTCGTTTTGTCTTAAATTATTAAACATTTTTGTCACCCCTTGCATTTGTATCTAGATGAAAGACAAACAAATGAGGGAGATATGTTGTGTGTTTGTTGTTTTAGTAAGGGTGTATTATAGGTGGGGGGAGCTGAGGTAGAGCAAGCGTGATACGAGTGTGTGTGTGTGTGTGTGTGTGTGTGTGTTGGCAGGGTTAGCTGTCTTACTCAATCTGTCCATGCTCATGTTTCTGTCAGGGTTAGCGTAAGCCAGCAGTCAGATATGTCACACACTAAATGCCAGTTTTAGGGAACATAGTCCCTTCATTTTTTTGCCTCCTTTTTCTAAATAGAGCGAAAGGAAACACATCACAGACTGTGGAGGTTACTACTGTATGAGCACCGGTGTCAGGGAGGAAGATGAAGAATACTGACTAGCGACAGACAATTATACAGCAGCAAAAGACTACTACAAAATATGCTGATGTGATGTGCTGTGTGTGTGTCTGTGTGGGTGTGTGTGTGTGTGTGTGTCAGGAAGGTAACACATGGTGATACTGTTCCTCTCGAGGAGACCGAAAGCTGTCACAATGTGCACCTTAAGCACTCTGCTCCATCTTTTTAGGGGGACGTTGCTGTAAAACAACAAAATTGTAGCCTTTGCGAGCAGTGATTTTGTGAAGTGGCTGTTGCCCATCTAGCGCCCATTCCCTCTCCCAGTCATTCTCACACATCACAGCCTCTACCTCCCTCCCTCCCTCCCTCCCTCCCTCCTGTCTCCCTCGCTCTTCTTTTGCTCACTCTCTCCCTCTCTCTCTCATGAATGTCACCTCTACTGATGGTGGCTGCTGGAATTCACGCACACATACTCTCACAACCACTCGCTGACTTTGGATGGGAGGAGGAGGAGGAGGAGGGGAGGAGGGAGGGGGGGTTTCAGTGAGGACTGTGGGAAAGGAGCGTGCCATCGGAGGCAGAAGAGGAATGTCTGTCTGTCTGTGTCCATGTCTCTGCTCTGTTCCCGGCTTCATTCCTACAAAAAGCGTCAATGTCCCGCCTGGTGTTCTACCTCTGGATTTAAGTCAGCTGGATTACCGCTTGGACTCTCAGCTCATTATTCCATGCTGCCTCATTTAAATGGGAGGCAAAGTTGGACTTGCGAGGACTGCACATATGGTGACAAACAGTTTGATTTTTTTCGCGCTTTTAAGAGATTCCTAGCATTCAAAATGATTTCACTTTCTTTCAGTATAAGTGTTTTTATATGTAAAGTATTTTGAGCTTGGTGTTGTCTAGTCAAAGTAGTTATTTTCGCAATATAATATTTTGAACTTGGCTGTTGAGGTGCATTTTAATGGGAAAGATGAGTGGGGAAGAGGGGTAGAAATATGTCTCTATCTTCACCTTTTCAAAAGTCAGTCACTCTAACCTTGGTCTTTCTGTTATTGGTAAAACGGAAAATGTGACTGTGGCACTATTTCATGTGCTCTGTTAGTGTCAAAGTTGATTTTTTTCATCAGTGGAGGCTTTACATTGGACTGCAGGTGAACTTGCATCTCTTCCAGTTCTTTCTCTCCAAGGGAGCCCTCAAACTAAACTCTTCCCTGTTAACCCACTTAGACGCCTGATCTCCCCTGTGGGGGCTTCTCTTAACCGCCCGTCCTACTCTAGTTTTTTGAGGAACGCAAAAAGACAAACCAGAAAAGGGGGGTACTGCAAAGAAAGACACCCCCCTCCTAAAGGTGAGAGGGGGGGGGGAAGATGGCAGCTCTCGCCAGCTCTCTCATTAGACAGAAACGGGCGGTCAAGGAGGAACAAGGCAACCGACCGGTAGCCAGCAAGCGCAAGCCCTGTCCTAAGAGCAACAAGTCCTTGTGCCAGAAACAGATCCTGGTCCTGATCTCCAAAGTACGACTATGCGGGGGTCGAAAAAGTCGAAACGAGAAAAGACCGGGTGAGTCTTTTTCTGCTTGTTTCTTTTCTTGCTCAAATGTTGGCCTATTTGGCTACAAATGAAAGCTTACGTTTATTATGAAACAACCTAATAAGGAGCCAATGAGAGTTTGATTTTTACAAGTAATTAAATACAAAATCAATCTATATCATAAACTTTAAATAATTAAATTTGTTGCTGTTTTTGAGTTACTGTATTTTACTTCAGTATATAGTCAAATAAAAAAATAAATAAAAAAGAGTCCCATAGGTTTATTTAGTCAATCAAAAACCTGCCAGAGGGCTTTTTTTCATATTGTTCAGTTCTCAAGCACAGATTAACATTGTATCAAAATACCTTGGCGCCTGTAT
This sequence comes from Etheostoma cragini, assembly GCF_013103735.1. NCBI lineage: Eukaryota > Metazoa > Chordata > Actinopteri > Perciformes > Percidae > Etheostoma > Etheostoma cragini. The sequence continues at coordinate 4,665,811 of NC_048419.1, read as the reverse complement.
AGCTCAGTTGGTAGAGCAGGCGCCAATATACAGTATAGAGGCCTAAAAGCCTAAAAATGCCCCAAAAAAATCTTTAAAAACAAAAACGGTTCGAAACACCTTTCTGTTAGGAACAAGGTCATCACCCATCATGAGAGCTGCATTGTATGCACAATCTTTCTACTATAACTTTGTAGTTAAATGTAATCAACTGATTATCTGTTGCTGTCATAGCTCGTGAATCCTATTAGGTTCACAGTAGCAGTTGTTTTCATGCAGCTTCACCTGTTTGATAGACTGACCAATGGTAGCTGCTGCACTCAGCTCTGCAAAGTAAATAAAATGACTTCCCACACACCTAATGGAACTTATGCTTCTTCAAAACGTATGATTATGCGCAAACCTGCAGGAACAATTCATTGGAAAATTAGCTGAAAACCATCATTACAGTAGTGTAAATACTCTGTCAAGTTTTATACACATCTGCATATTGTGGAATTGAAGTTATCATTAACCATGTCCACATCATCAACAAACACATGCAATGGGAGAAACGAATGACAGACGTCCATACACACACCTGAACAGTTTGAGTTGGTCTCGGAGTTGGCCGGACTAATTTTGAATAGAAGTCAAGCCATTCCTGTAGTAAATGTATTAATTGACTTTATGCAGCATCCCGTAAATGACACACATCAGCACCAACACAAGCACAACATGTGGTTGGAAGAGGAAAAACCAATGTTTGATTGAGATTTTGATTTGTAAATTGATTAGGGAAAATTGGGACAAACTATTACACATAACACAATGGATGTTGTTTGGATAAATCAACTACTGTACTGTAATTAACCTTGCTGGTCATTTAGTGTGTACACGTATCATTTGTGCTTAAAACAATCACAAAATGCAATTCTCATTACACACATGACAAAAAATGTAAAAGCTAATTCTGGTGGACTGGGCTACCGTACAGTGTCATGTCAACGTTCTGTACAGAAACCTTTCAAAGTTACATCTTACAGTAGTCGGTTTTTAGATCCACACCTGTCACACAACCAAATGTGGGTAAAAATGTTCCAGTGCTGGTTTTCTCAGTCAGGTTCTCTGATGTACTTTCTCTTTGAAAGCAAAACTTCAACACTGAAGCCTTGAATGGAGAATTATGTGATGTGCTGCCAACATCACCTTCTCTCTTGTCAATCAATGAGAAAAATGTGCCACAACACAAATGAGCACAATTAAAAGGTATAAAATCTCCTTGATGTTGTGCTTGTGGGTACGGTGTGTGTTGTTATGTTCTTGTTACATATTACTATTCATAAATGATAAAATGGCTAGCAAAGTTAAAAGTTTAAACTTGTTTGTTTCTTTTTTTAAGATGTAAACAATATACTACTTTCCATAAAACCTTGTTTTTCTTTTTCTAATTGCACTATTGCATTAATTCTGGAGAGAGCAATGATATTTCTTGATTTGTGCATTATTATTAGTAGTAGTATTCTTTACTCCTTTGGTGTGACTGGTATACTGCTGAAATATTTAATTTATGACTAAGAAATGTTTTGCCTTATTCACGCACAATTAGAAAGTGTAGTATTCTACTTAAATTATGCATATTACAGAAATGTCGCTTAGTAAACATCCTTCATAAAGAGGCCACATACTTTCATGGCTGATTGGGGAAGACACAGCGAATTTGGAGTGTTTTCTCCACCCCCCCCCGCCACCCTCTTCCCCTCCGGAGCTAAAGACTGCATCTAAGCAGATTGAACGTGAGAATGATGAGCGATGAGCAGAGCTTTGTGCTTGATGAGGACTTTCATTTCATTCTGCACCACTTTGTTCACATATGTCTACTGTGCTTCAAACAGCCTTGTGCTTCAAAAACTTTGATATACACCTCGTGGTAAAAAGACCAGTAGTATTTTTCTTTTTTTTTGTGTGTGTGAGAATTGCAGAAAGCTTCCCATGACATCTGTCTGGGGATGGAATAAGTATTTCTATCCAGTGGTATATGTAGTACTGTTATGTAATAGACATAAAGATGTGGTGGTATAGGCTCAATACGCCTTGGTTTTTCAGACTTTGCAAATGTGACAACACAATGATAACATACTGTGATAAGACAGCTTTATTTAACTTGGAATATTGGAAATATTATTTTAGCATCTGTTGCATCTCTGTAGCCTAGACAATCATTTGTTTAATCTAAACTGACTGTAACCTGTTTACCTGTGGGACAGTGTATATGAATATTACAAATTAAGGTAAAAAAAAGATAAGACCAGCCATGCTAGCAGCTCTAAAGCCGTATGAAATGCTACATGCTAATGCTAGTATCGCAAAATGCGCACAGTGACAATGTTAATTTACTGATGTTTAAGAGGCATAATGTTTACCATGTTCATCATCTCAGTTTAGATCGCACTAAACCGAAATTACAGCCAAGACTGATGGGAGCGCCATTCATTTCACATGTATTTGGGCATGGTATAGGACAAACTAAAACTTGAAAGTCGTGATGGCGAAAAGTCAGAACATTGCCAAGGTTAATAGGGCAGGGTTATCTGGGCAGCATGGATATTCTGTCAAATCTCCAGGCAATCCATACAATAGTCCAGACATGTTGACATGTTGGTGATGCTAGTGCTAGTCCAACCCAATAGACTTGAAGATTTGGACTTATTAATGTGGCCACCAACAGGCAAGGTAAGCGATGCCTGCTACCGTTGAGACAAAGAAATGTGTGTTAACCTTTCTTTTTTTGTTTTCCTTTAAATTGAGAGGGAAGATAAAATGTGCTTCATTTAGGCTATATGAAACCCATATATGGATTTTAAAAAAGATTACAGTTTATGTTTCCGCATTTATGCAACACAATTGCATATCTTTTGCACAGTATAGTTTGCATAAGTTAACACCGTGTTAGCAGCAAATGCATGAATTTTTTTCTCCACACAGCACAGCTGTCAAAGGATTCTGTAGATTCTCAAACAGCTGTTTTTACAAATCATATTAGCATCACACCAACACACATAAGCTATAATTACTTCCGCCATAAAGCATCAGGCTAGTGAAATGATAGGGACGGACATAAACGCTGCTACTTACACATGTGGTGTACACAGCTCAGACTGGACGAGAGTTTACCTGCCTCTCCCCTTCATCTGGGTGACCTGCACTGCCCCTTACTATACAAGGGGTCCCCTTCAATGGCTGGCCTGACCAATGTAAAAACTTTCCCACTGTCAGTGATCTGCACTGCTGCCCTCCTTTCAGATAGATGCAGCTCATTAATGTATAGGGATTAATCAATAATCACCCTCTTAGTTTGTTCAAGGTGGAATCTGACTTGAAAAGGGAAGGATATTGAGCGGCTTGCCCCCATCTATCACCTTTAGTGCCTTTCTCTATATTAGATCAAATGAGCACACGATCTTAGCACAAACATGTGTGCATGGAAATGATAAGCAGACATTTAATTCACAAAATTAGCCGGAAATGTGATACACAGAAAGAATATTTGGTTGAAGAGAAATGTCACTTGACGTTTCAGAAGTAGTATCGTACAATTACAAATATGCATTAAACACGGCACCACAAGCTGAGTCATTAGAAACTAGTACATGCAAATGTAGTGCAGACCTAGACATCTTGCAGCATTGTGTGGGCTGTTTGGCATGGAGGTGCATTGTAGTATGTTGTAGGAGTAGGCTAAACAGCCGAGGGGCCAGTCGACAGTTGGAGCACAAATATAGGCCTGGCTGGCGAGCGGCAGACCAGGTTACAAGGAGAGATCCAGCAGAGGATAGCATTAAGCTGACCCCAAAAGATCTGGGCCGCAAACTCGCTTACTCGACAACACCTGATCAGACAATGCAGTGTTATGTAGCTTCTCATCAGAACGTTACTGACTGTGACAGGGGTCAGAGAGAGAGGGAGCGCGAGTCGATGGATGTAAACAGAGGTTTAAAGAGAAAAGTTAAAGATTTTACTGATGTCAGAGAAACATTTGATCAAAAGGTGGAGGTGGGTGGCAATGGCGGGGTTGGACACAGATAAAAAGGTAATCAAATATACAGGAAAAGATGTAGGGAGAGATAGTGGTGGAGATTAAAGTGAAGGTGGGTGGCTGAAAAGAGCTGTGAATCAGACTGTCGTGGAGGTAGCATGCGGAGAACATGAGATGGGAAGCCTTGGGGCTGGTTATGAACAGTCACTGCCTAACAGCTTCCTTCAGTTCTTCTCATGTTTAATAATCTGTTTATGAAGTAGAAGTTGAAGGGTGAGCATTTTTCTTGTACTTAAAGAATGTTTTAGGAGTTTTTTTGTTAACATTGTGTGGGTGGGTGGGTCGTGTCAATGACTGTTGTGTCGCTAGCAGCTGCATGAATGTAAATACATGACATTTATATTCTACTTATTATTATTATGCCGGATAAGTTTTGAGTGTTTTTTCTGAACATAGGAAGTGTTATAGAGGTGGTCTTGGGAAGCAAAGGCCCTAAACAGTTTTGCAATCACTCTTCAATCAGGCTTATTGTAAGCAATGCTCCTTTATCAAACATTTTCTGTCAAAGTTGGAACAGTTTGGGTTATTTCATATGAAATAATGCTCTATTTTCTATTATTTATTCTGAGCGCTACAGACCGGTCCTCTTCAGAGACACTTGAAAATACATGCTTTCCTCATCTAAATGTTTTGCCAAAAAAAGGTACAGCTCCCATATACTATGGCCCTCTGGGATGTGCCTGAGGTCATTGGGGAGTTAATACTCTCAATTTGAGAGTGTCAGTGTGATTCTAGGCCTTACTGACACAGAGCTAAAGAGGTTAGAATAGAGAGTTTCTATTTCCGTCCAAGTAAAGCATGTGTAAAATGATTAAAAAAAATACTGTAAGCAAATCAGATGGGCTACACACAAAACTAGTACCCTAGCCTCAATTTAAAACAGAAGAAAATCCAGAAGAAAAACACAAATGGATATTTTACGAAGTTATTTCTACAGATATGTCTGTGCGTTTTTCTTTTCCTTTAAGTAAAAAGCAAAGAAAATGCAAAATACAAAACTTCTCTAATACAAAAACACATCCACATCAATCACACACATACTTGAAATAACTATATACATACATTTATAGAAATAAGTCATTATAAATTGATGAAATGGTGAAATGCAATAGGAAGGCCCTTTTTGCTTTGACACAGCTGCAGCCATCACAGGATTAAAATACTCTGGTCAAGTTTGGTATCAATCAATTTGTTTTCTTATTGACTAAACAGGTAGGCCGGTTTCATAACATCTAGTTTTAACTGGAAGGAATAGCTGTCAATCTTTCCCACGCTGGTCCTCCCTTAACTCTGCGACAGGATTGGCTTCTATTAGGGCCATATCGGGTTACACTAGCCTTATGGCTGACACGACCTGTCAATCAAATCTTTCGAAGTCAGAATCTGCCGGTGTGCTCAGTAACACTGTGGCAGACCCGGGGGAGAAGAGAGACGCGATAAAAACCCAGAAATGATCAACTTTTTAGCTTTCTTTCCGTTTAAACTCGGCCAGAAACTAGAAGATGGTGAGGGGACCAGCTCGTTTTGGAATAAATGGCTTGGATATTCTAATTCCTTGACTTGTTTGCAATGTAGGGAAAAAAAATTTGGCGATCTTTTACAGCTGTGAATAAAGACACGGGGAAAAAGGTATGGATGCACACTTGACTTTAGACACTAGCGGCGCAGAATCTTTCTGTTTATCTTTATTTTCTTTAACTTTATGACAGTTGTTTAACTGCTATAAATCATATCTGTTGATGTGAGGGCTTAATCGAATCATGAGACTTTAAGCTTTGAAATGGTGCTGCATGAGTGTGTTCATGAAGATTTAATGCTTGCAATTTATGAAAACGTGTATAAGTGGAGAAAACAGTTTCGCTTCAGTGGAGAAAACGTCCCGTCTATGGGACGGCTTTGCTAAAGAGCAGGACTTAGTTATCAGAAGGTTAAGACCCATACTTATATATATGATAAGATATATAGATATGACAAAATACGTCACGACAGACAAAGTTTTGTGAATCTGAAACCTGATCAAACCACAAACAAGCAGATCAACTGAGTTTTAAATAAACAACACAAAAACTTAATTTAACTTAGCTTGATCTACGAGAGGAAATAACAGTACATGATAAATACCTTCTGAAAATATTGATTACAGCTGCAAAGAAAGCAATCACTCGTGACTGGTTACAGAGGGATCCACCCATAGTAGATAACTGGACTGAAATTATTAAAGAGATTCAGGATTTGGTAAGACTGACCACTGCTATGCTTGCAAAAGGACTTATACACCGCAAATTAGACAACACGGATAGTATATTCGTAGGAATAAGACGAGCGGTTGGTGGTCTTTCCTCTACATCCTCACTACTATAATGTCTGTGCCTGATTTATAGCTACTTGCTCATTATAGCAACCGACAATGAATGCAATGTATGGCCCCTCTATTATAAGCCATAAAACCATGCTTCATGTCTAAGATGTTGAACTGACATATTACCTGACAGCAAAGTTGTACTGTTTGTTGAAACAGTCAATAAAATGTAAGTAAAAAATAAAATAAAATGCAAAAAACAGTATTATTTCAAATTTAAATATTTCAAATTTGAAACCAAGTTTGTAGGGGCTTTAAGGTAACATAAGCACTTTGATTAAAGGAAAGATTCTGGTTGTGGTTACATTTATTAAAAAAAGTCTTATCTCCTGCTTTATGTCATTGTGGACTTTTAGCTATTCAACCAAAACCCCAATATTTCCTTAACCATAACCAAGTGCTGAAAATGCCAAGACACACAGTATATAAAACAAAAAAGAAGTAAGTAGCTAATAGCTCACACTGTCTGTGTCTCTTAAATGATACTGTATATGCACTCATCCATATTTTCATACATGTTCTGATGGCTATCTAGTAAAACCTGTAAACCGGCACATCTCAGCTCTAAACTTACTAACCAAAATGAGTAAATGTGTCATGACACCGCTTAGTGCTGACGATAGCCAGTCCTAATCGAAATTTGAGAGTTCCAAGGAACAAAAGCTTTCTGTTTGTCTGCATCTAGACCAGACAAACAAAAGATTAGTGTCTGATTGCTGTTGAGTTCATCCAACGTCTGGGGATTTTCTGCTTTGAACCACCCTTGTTTCATCAGAGGGGAACTTTAACACAGTATCTGGTACCCAGTGGTATCCGATGACGAGGGTGGGGATGCAGCTGTCTATGAGTAATAGTAAGTGATTAAGTTAATCCCTTAAACTTCCTCCAAGATGTACACATCAGATTAAATCGCAATGAAACAACGCAGTTTTGAGCTCTAATCTTTTAGATTGTTTTAATTAAGTAAAAATCCTTTAGACATTAAGGGATTTATTGTACGTTCATGTATTTCATTTAGTTTTGAAGGTTTATCTAACTTTCACGTTATAATGCGAGGTTTTCACATTTTAACGCAATGTTTTCACGTTACAACGCTATGTTTTCACGTTACAACGCTATGTTTTCATGTTAAAACGCTATGTTTTTACCTTTTAAAGCTATGTTTTCATGTTATAATGCTATGTTTTCACATTTCAACGCTATGTTTTCACGTTATAACACTAAGTTTTCATGTTATACAGCTATGTTTTCACATTTTAATGCTGTTTTCGCATTATAAAGTGATGTTTTTACATTTTAACGGTAGGTTTAACTTTTAAACCAAGTTGTTAAGATAAAATGTACACATCAGATTAAACCACACTGAAACAACGCAGTTTTGAGCTCTAATCTTTCATCTTGTTTTAATTAAGTAAAAATCCAATAGAGATTAAGGGATTTATTGTATACTTATGTATTCCTTTAATTTTGAAGGTTTATCTAACTTTCCGTCTCTTGTTTGCAGATGTTCTATAGACCATAAAGTCAAAGGACATGAGGGATCAGGGGGATCAGTGACTCTTTCTGAGTACTATTGCAGTTAGAGTTTCGAGTTGGCTTGTGAATAGATACTGAGCTGTGGAGAGGCGGTTAACAATGGCCTTAAATCTTATTCCAAGTGAGGAGGTGGAGGGATGTGTGTATAAGAACATCATTTTTGTTTCCTGTCGTCCTGAAGAAACCACCTTAACCTCCCACACATACCTGCAAATTTGAATCTGTGGGGGCTTTGATTAAAGCTGACAAGGACAGATTGAATTTACCTCTAATAAGAGAAAGACAGTCAAGATGGAGGACATCTATAAAGGTAATGATGAGAAGACAGGGAGAGGCAGAGAGGATATGAGAGGAGGAGGGCCATGAATGGCAGATGTACTTCACAGGAACCAAGTACTTTGATAAGATATCAAAAAGATGTGTCCATTTGTACCATACAGTGTAAAAATAGTGGATGTAGCATCCTGGACATGACCCACTGGACTGTGGACTGCCCTTTTGAAGCCTCAAATTTGGCAATACAGGCCTCAAAATCTTTTTGGGGATGTGACAATTGGCCAAGCCTGCGTTGTTTATGATTACGGCTGTGCTAAGCTAAACGCTAGGGGGACACGATTAGTCCACTGCATAACGCTGTGATCTACACTTGTGACTGGAGAAAAGGTCTTAAGCCCTGCATTATTTTCCTTGCGCCACACTGATGCAAAAATACATTTGCCACTGATTATCTTGACTGCATAATACTCCAGTGATGAAATAAATCCATGTCATAGTCATTTTTTGTCAAAAATAGGTAACAAAAAATACTGATTCTCCAAAGTTCAGTTAAAAAATCTTTTGAATAATGTGCAAGTTAATCGTTAGATTAATTGACTAATTGAAAAATAATCGTTACATTAATCTATGACAAAAATAATCATTAGGGGCAACCCTAGTTGTGTTGCTGAACAGGACATTTTTAGGCAACCAAATGATCCAGTTAATTTTGATGAAATGAAAACAATCAGTGAGTGGGTCAAAGATTAAAACAAAAACACGGGCAACACCCAAAAACACGTTCACAACTATTTTAATGTACACAGTGCCATGGATAACATTGTTAAGCCTGTACACACTACAAAAATGTAATTATAATATTTTACTGAAACTACTACTAATTTCTGTTGAAATGGGCAGAATCCAGTTTATTAGTGTTATCACCCATGACAAATGTACCTCATAAATAACCATAGACTGCAAATAAAGATGGACGCGTCTCCACTTCCTCCTTTTGTACAAAAGTGAAGCCAAAAAAAATCCCCGATACGGACACTGCCATCTTGATCAGGCTTATTAAAAACTTGCCCACACACACGCCCGACCAAGCGCAAGTCAATCACAGCTGTCAATCATGACGTCTCACGCCGTCTTTATAGAATCAAATAAATACTTAAAATCAAATATATCAGAATAATGAATACTTGACCAAACAAAAGTGTGATATAAACAACCTATAATGACATAAACCCTCTTTGTGAACAATGTATTTGACGTGTACTTTGATTTTTTTAGTTTGGTCCCTGGCCTATCCACTAATATGGAGGGGGCGGGCGGTTTTTTACCTATACTGCAGCCAGCCACCAGGAGGCAATCCAGATGTTTGGCTTCATTTGGGGAGCTGCCAAGCCATCCATCATTTTATACACTCTATGTATAGGAACTTAGTTAATCAGGTCATCTCCTTGAGATCAATATCTCTTTTGCAAGAGAGAGCTGACTACATCATGCCACATTTGAAATTCCCCAGTTCCCGAATAATAAGCACCATTTCATTATAATAGCCGTATTTTAGTACTTTGCGCTGTGGCAAGTGCAACTAAGACGTGGGACATGCAGTACATCAATGAGAAAAAAAGATTTTCTTTCTTTCATTTACATGTGATGACCTTTAGAGGTCTGAATCGTTAAATCAATAGTAGAGCCCCACACGCTGTAAGAGGTCGTTAGGATAGAGCGAAGGGAGTACTCGAGACTGGCACCAGACCAGCTTTCACACTGCTGACCAATGCTCCAGTACAGATGGGCATCCCTCGGCTGTCCCGAAGGATGCACTTGCAGCTGCCAGTCCTGCGCTCCCTCTACTCCAAAAAAAACATCCAGCTGCTCAATTCAATCCTGAATCAGAAAACGGCAAGTGGCAGTGACTAATCGGGTGGATTAGTTAAAAAGAAATATACACACATAAACCTCATATATATATATATATATAAAATTTAATGAGAAAAAATAGCTCAGTACTGGAAATATTTCATGAAAATAACAATTCTATCCAGACCTCATCTTAAAATGCAGACTTTTCGAAAAACCTATTGTGTTTTATGGATAATCTCGTTTTGCTCACTGGCATGCATGTTTCCATATGTGTACCATATCTTCATTGATGGAAATCTATTTATGTGCCATCTTTGCGTATCTGTATGTTTCTATGCAGCTGTGTGACAATCGAAACGGTGTCAGCTAAACTTAACCTCACACAGTGTTTTGCTGGAATCTACAATGGATTGTCTCCTCTCATGCAAAGCTGCTCCACGGCATCTCGACTTGGTTTTCTTCTTCTTCTGCGTGGGAAAAGCCCACCGTCTCAGGGCTGGATCAAAGTGTTTCAGCAATCAAATCAATGCATGTTCAGATTGTGAATGCTTTGTTGTCCATCATTGTGCTGTTTAGCTCAGTTCTTTGTTTACGTGTGTGATTATCACACTATCTGACAGAGGTCTGGACCCCTGTGGGAGTGCAGGGGAATGTTTGTGTTTGTTTGTTCTGCATACATTAAAGTGCCTATTTGTGTCCCTGCTGGAGGGTCCATGGGGGAAAAGAATAGATGAGGTGTGTTGGGGATCGGTTAGGCTCATTGGTCTTGCGCTCATGTGAAAGCACATGCAAGTATGTGTGATATTTTAAACTTAAGAAATAAAATGCAGTGCCGTAGTGTTACTGAATGTATTAAGCTGTGGGGTTGATGTACACTACCGGTCAAAAGTTTGGGGTCACTCACAAAATTCCATTGGACTCCATTATAGACAGAATCCCAGCTGAGATCAGTTGCCTTGTTTTGTTTAACCAGGGCAGCAGTTTCCAGATTACATTATGTGCTTACATAATTGCAAAAGGGTTGTTTAATGTTTTCTTAGTTAGTTTTTTAAAATAATATCAGATTATTAAACAAAATGAGCATTTGGAACATTGGATGAATGGTTGCTGATAATGGGAAATGTAGACATTGCATTAAAGATCAGCCAACCACCCAGATCAGCTGGTATCCTGTCTATAATGGAGTGAAATGGAAATTTGTAAGTGACCCCAAACTTTTGACAGGTAGTATATGCAGTTGCTCCACATCACAATGGATGGCCCAGTCCTGAGCATGTTGTTAACTGTCACTGATGTGTATGTGTCCTAACGATAATGAAGTTCATATGTGAATATTGAATGTATGTCAGGGGAGCCGCGCAAGTTCTATTTGCCTCGGCTCGTGTTTGACATGCTCTTGTCAGCACTATTTAATAAGCAGCAATAACTCTGTCTCACTTAGGTGAACTGCTGCCATTGTCACATGAAATGATTTATGGAGCCTTGAATTCAAATGTAGAGACCATTGTTGGAGCTGCAGGTGATGGGAAACACCTAATTCAGTCCTTTTTCTTCTTTAACCTCGCCCTTGTTCAGCTATCCCTCATATCCCTCCTCTATTACAACATGCTTCCTCAACCTGTCTTCCCCTATCTCCTCTCCCTACCTCTCACAACTGCTTGTCACACTCTGTTGTTTCCCTTTTCTTTTGCTCTTGCTATCCTTCCCTCTTTTATGTCTGGCCAAACGTAGAGCATTCCTGAGAGTTGCCTCCATGTTGTTAACTAGCTTTCATGACTTCCATCCTCTCCTGCTCCTCTCTTTCTCTCCCCCTCTATCTTCCCACAAGGTTGATAATTACTGTACTAGCAGCACTGTAGCTCATGGCCCAATTTAGGAAAATAAAAAAAGGAGGAACCATGTCCTCCTTTTTTTTTAGGAACAGAATCAAACACTACACAAGAGACACTCTTTCTTGCATACATGCATTACACACACACGATGCATGCAGTCACACATGTAGTGTAGTGTAAGTATGCATGCATCCTCAAATAGCTATAGAGAGAGCAGCTGACAGTGAAAGGGAGCACAATGAGAAGGTATAGGTGAGAGTTAGGGAGTCCTGAAAATATAAGTCAAAGAAAACCCCTGCTGCTTCGTTCGGTCATAGCAGAAGAAGAAATGCCCTTGGCTGCTCAGTCATGCAGGGCCCCAGTAATTACCTCCACCCTTATCAAGAGGAGCTCGGCGAGAGAGAGAGCTCACCAAGCAACATACTGCGCTCAAACCAAGCCAGATAAATACATTAGTGTAATGATAACTAACACCGAGCCATACACTACACTGATTAGCGATACACCTCGACCATTGCTTATTTTTCAGAGCAATTACATTGTGGAAAAGGGTTTAAGTGTCCTTGATGGCAGCCGTGATGCATGAAGTGATTACCTTGGGTTCTTATGTGCATTGACCTCATTTATACAGACGCACACATAATTGCTATCTGAATGGCTGTATAGTAACACCAGGCTCCAGTCTACCCCAGGTGATTTTCAAAATGATTATCAGTGCTGGATGTAAATTGATGAGGGGCACTACTACTACCGCTACCGCTTTCACAAAATGTGGACCTCTTAGATAATATTCTGTTTACGTCTGCGTGAAAGCCACAAATTAAATATTTTTCTCCAACATAACATAACAAAACCGCGAGAAATCGCCTATCAGCTGAGAAATCGTCTGTCAGCTGAGAAATCCTTGATACTTGTGCATTAACAAGTTCACTTTAAGATGTATTTCTTTTACTTTAAAACAGTTACACATAATTAATATACCAGTTACACATACAATGCATGCAATAGAATGGGATATTGCAAGCATTTTTCAACACTGGCAGAATAAAATTTGACTTTGACTTACAGTGCATACATAGTATATTTTGAAGCCACATCCCTTAAGGCACTCTCTCTACACATTTGCTTTTCCGCTTGTCAACTGTGAGTCATATTTTCTCTCATGTGCGGAGAGGTCACTTGGAAATGGGCCTGCTGATGAGTCAACATGTTGTCGGCTATGCTGGCAACACCTGTGCGCTGATGTACATAAAGCAGACAACGAGCTCTCTTTGACCCACACTCCACTGAGCTGGATCAGCGAATGTTTTCTGTCACTCAAGCCCACACGTGTCCCAGGAGGAGTGATGAATGTAGTCACACACCTCTTCTCGGCGGGAAATACCCAGGACAGTGGAGGCTCCAGGTCCTGTTTCTGGCATAGGTAGGGAACGTTCTGCAAGACAGATGTAAGTGTGCTCACCCTGAAAGATAATGTACAGCCCCTGCTGTTCTTTTAATTACAAAACAGGGAGGCACATCACAGTGGATGACTCACACCAGACAGGATACATTAGGAATAATCATGATTTTGAGCCGTCTGGATTGGCTCAAGAGAGCAGTTTTTTTTGTTATTTAGTGTATAGTCATGATCTAAATGCAATATTTTGTCACAGGAGAAAACTAAGTATGACTTGGGAATCTAAGCCTGCTCATCGGAGCGGAAGGTAAACATGCTTTCCTTCACCCTGAAAACAACAAGTTTCATTTTCCACCAGACTTTAATGTGTAACTACTCCCCATTTAGTCTAGGGCTGCAAACAACCATTATTTTCATTGTTGAATCATAAGTTGTTTCTCAGTTAATCAATAAGTTGTTTGGTCTATAAAATGTCAGGAAATGGTCTCCGTCAAGAACAAGATGACATTCCCAAATGTCTTGTTTTATCCACTACTCAGAAGTTTACTGTCAAAGAGGCGCGAAGAAACTAGAAAATATTCACATTTAAGAAGTTGGAACTTGATGGAAATGATTATCAAAATTGTGATTCAATTAATAGTTGACAGCTAATGGATTAATCTTTGCAGTTCTAATTTGGTCATGTCCTTGAAGCATTTTATTCAAAAGGCTGTCTTGAACCATGGCTATTATATTATTTTCAACCCCTCAGGACGACTTTGCTCGATGTGTTTTTCGCCTCCAACGTCGCCTTCCAGGCCGTTAACCCTAGCCTTCACCCTGAACATAACCATTGCTGCTCTGCCTGGAAGAGGATGTTGGGGGCAAAAAACACCAAACACCGACGACCTCATACTCACATTGTTGTGTTACATTGATGTCAGATCGCCAGGGCTCTTGTGAACTGTTACGCATTTATGATGCACTCAAGTTAGTGTATAGATCAGTTGATAATCGATTGGTGGATCGACAGAAAATCAGTTCATACAGTATCAGAGAAAAACGTCTCACTGTTAGCCACATAAAACAAACTATTTGAGAAATTATAAGGATTTCTGACATTTCATGGACAAAACAATGTATCGAATAAATAGTCTAATAGTACTCGATAATGACAATAAATCAATGCAGCACTACACTGCATGGGACTACTTTTTAGCATATTTTAACAGTGGTGGAAGTATTCAGATCCTTTGCTTAAGTAAAAGTATGAACACATACATAAAATACTCTATAAGTAAAAGTCTTGCATTTAAAATATTACTTAAGTAGATGTTTAGGTACTTTTTGTATGATCTATCAGCTAAATTTACTTGAAGTATCAAAATTTAAAAATACTAATGCTACTAATAGAAAAATAGTGGTACCAGCCACTGGTTCCCAACCTAGGGGTTGGGCTTCTCCAAAGGGTCACAAGATAAATCTGAGGGGTCATAAGATAAATCATTGATTTACAAAAGATGATAAATTTGTAGTTGTCCTTTGGTCTTTTTTGTAAAACATTGTTTGTTTTTTTGCCTTCAACAGTTAGGCCTTTTTAAATGGAACGGCTAACAACTCAAAGACAACAGAAATGTGAAAAGAGACCATTACTAGTCCCTGCTTCTTTGGAAGTGGTCAAAAGACCCTGATAGAAGCCACTCATTTAGTTTTAATAAGATTATTTTAATGTAAAATATGAATCTAAAAACTATTGATGGATATGTGTAGGACATTGTAGTAACATTGTGCTCTGAATGTAGTGGATTAAAATGAGGAAATAGCACAAAAAAAACCTAAATATTATGTACAAGTGCTTTAAAATTGTACTTAAGGACAGTACTTAGGTACTTTCCACCACTGCATTACTTCAAACATTAGATATGTTTGTCTCATAAAACCGTGACTGCTTTTGGCCCTGTCACATAATATTTGCTGTGACTGTTTGAATAAAAGAATGCCCTAACATACCCAAATCACTATACATGACCTTTGAGGCAGTAGCTTTCCGAGTTATCATCTTCTCTGTTTACCCCTGTGGAGCAGTAGAGACTACATGAGCACACTACGTATCCTCGTGATACAAACAGGCTTCTTTCTCATGTAAACAGCTCTGTGTGCTTTGCTAATCTCACAAGATGTAGACACTGCTGTCACAGTGTGTCACAGTGTCAGAGTACTTCCCAAAGGCTTATGAAGGGGGAAGAAAGTAATGATTGCTCACTCTTATGTTGCTTGGACACAAACCATTCATTTTTAAAGGGGCCAGTGCTTTTACACATGAAGTTGAGTATGGTCATCACAAGGAGGACTTCATAGTCTGTGACCATACTCGTATAATGTCTGTGGCTCTGGGTGGAGCTTTCTGAACTTTAGGGTTAGAATGACCCCGATAATGGCAGCCGTGATGCATGAAGTGATTACCTTGGGTTCTTATGTGCATTGACCTCATTTATACAGACACATGATGACAGCTTGGGCTTCATACTGAAAATAGAAGTTGTGGGGTTCAAAATTAGTGTGCATCTAGGAAGCAGGTAAGGTCTTATGAACCCTAACCCTATCCAGTTGCATTATAAGTAAATGTAGGATCAAGCTTGAATCAAACTTGATACTAAAAGTCGGGAATAACTTGGATTCTGCTGCTTCGACTTTGTCTTATGTTTTCATGTGTTTGAGGTCCCTAACTTTATTTTTAAGTGCAACACAAAATATATCAAGTATCCCTCTATTTTATCCCCTCAGGCAGGGGTAAAAAGGTTTAAAGGGGTGCCCGGGTAGCTCAGTTGGTAGAGCGGGCGCCCGATTATGGAGGTTTATTCCTCGATGGTGCGGGCCCAGGTTTGACTCTGACCTGTGGCCCTTTGCTGCAATTCATTCTTCCCTCTCTCTCCCCTTTCATTTCTTCAGCTGTCCTGTAAACAAAATGCCTAAAAAATGGCCAAAAAATAATCTTAAAAAAAGGTTTAAAAGGAACAAAAACAAATTCTGGGATCCAATATCATGTATGGTATTAAACATTCCAAGGAAAGAGAATATTGAAGACTTTTAGAATTAGGTCTTGTTCATAGAAAAGATATTTATGTTCCAAACTTTAACTCCTTCAAGAGACAAATTTGACTTTGGCAGGTGCGTGTTTGTGTGATGTACTCTATTTAACTCTTTGAGGAAAGATATGTGTTACCTAGGGGACAATGTTTGTGCGTGTTTGTTGAGGGATGCTGTATTCACTTCTCATGCCAGCGCACTGCAACTTTAACAACAATGGCAGAACAAGTGTGTGTGTGTGTGTGTGTGTGTGTGTGTGTGTGTGTGTGTGTGTGTGTGTGCGTGCGTGTGCGTGTGTGTGTGTGAATACACACAATATGCAGACACAGGCATGCTGTCAGGACGATGAGAGGGGAGCAGTTGGCAGAATACGCATGGGGATGTAGTACATCTCTGCTATTAGATGACACTGAGTCAAGTCAGTGTTATGATTATGCAGTTTTGTTCATTTGCATGTTAAAAGCCTTGTTGCTGCACTCAACTTTTAGAATCAAATAACAGCTTTAGGATTTCACATTAGCTGCAAGCATACATGGAAAGAAAAATCATTTTAAAGAGCAACTTAGCACTAAATCCAAACACTCACTCACACGGCTGCATAGAAACTAGTCGAAATTCAAAGAAGCAGGCACATGAATAGACTTTACCAACCTGCATAGTCACTGTGTCACACTATCTTTTGATCCTGGAACAATTTTATAGTGTTCATTACAACCAAGGTCATTTTCCTTTTTTCCTGAGAAAATCCAGTCATTCTGTCTTCTAGACCCCCAAAAAAGTTAAATCTATGACGTGCCCCGGGACTCCTCTGCCCCTAAACTATTGGGCATCAGAAGTCATAACCACAGTAAGTTGTGTACTGTAACTCACTAGTTTACGTCCATACAAGCCGTAAGGGCTCAATTTCCACTCCAATGACCAGAGGCACCTTTCTTGGCCAAGACCGTGGCTCAGAGCGATTCAAACTGCTTGCTTAACGCAGACAGACATGCGAGATATGAATAAGTGGCAGGGAGGGTGTAAATTTGCCCCAAACTCTGCAACTGGTCAGCAGCATAAAATCACGATCCTATAGAAACAGGCTCCCTAAACCAGAATCAAGAATGAGTTGCTGGGCGCCCGGATAGCTCAGTCGGTAGAACAGACGCCCATATTTAGAGGTTTACTCCTCGATGCAGAGGGCCAGGGTTCAACTACGACCTGCGGCCCTTTGCTTTATGTCATTCCTCCCTCTCTCTCTCCTTTCATGTCTTCAGCTGTCTTGTCAAAAAAAAAGGCCTAAAAATGCCCCAAAAAATAATCTAAGAATAAGAATGATTTTGTATGTTAAATTAGTCTGATTTATTGGATGTACAGTGCTGGGATAAAACCTTCTACTATCTCCGCTATTTTTCAAAAGGCACTAATGCTGAATCCGGGGCTTAGTACTTGAGCCGGCTGATAAATATACTTTATTTTTTATTTTTTTTATATTCATTCATCAGAATCTTTTAAAATGACAAATAAATGAGTCCGATAAATAAAAAAACGGACTGTCGACCATGTTATGAGCGTTGGCAGTGCATAGTTTGTCCACCAGAGGACGCTCTACAACATCCCTCTTGGAAACACTGATTTCTTTTTGTGTTCAAAGGACTTTAAGTTTCATACCTTAACTTTGTATTTGTTTACATTTTATTTATCAGAACTTTAATATATTTTGATGTTCCTGTGTTCTGTTGTGGCAATAAAACAAAATATTATCATATTATTTTAGTGAGAACTCATAAATAACTAATATTAGGGAAATCAGTTTGTTTTGTAACACGTTTCTGGATTTATCTATTTTTTTAATATATATCGGACAATATATCGACATTTCGGATTTTTTAATAACCAAATATTTGTATGGGTATCAGCCTCAAAAAGCCTTTATCGGTCGGCCTCTACTTCGAACAACCTAAGACGATTGTGATACATTTAAAGAAATACAACCCCCACAATTATTTCCCCAAAATGATACACTGGTGTGGCCAGACCATAATCCAGCACTGTGGAGATACAGTAGGTCTGGCTATGCAAGATTTGTATTACATCAATCACACAGACGTAGGTTTGAGATGTCATTTATCATAAGACATTAAGAGTAAAGAAAAAAGTTAAGATTACATGTACAATTGGTTGTACGAGCAAACACAGCTGTGTATGTTGATCGTAGTGAGACAGAACAAACCTGTGCCTGTGTCGATTTTCAGTAATGCATAACAATGAAGGTCATGAAACCTTATTGGGACCACTTATTGAAATGTACCTCCAAGTTCTAAATCTCTAGAACCTCTTCAACAACTTCTCAGCAGCAAACGATGTGTGTAGATTAAAAATTCCAAAGTATTATATCCAAATGACCACAATAATATAATGAAGGCACACTGACTTCTAGAGCACAAACGCTTAGAAAATATGACTTTGGGGCTAATAGTCCAAAGTTGCAATATTTGTATGTTAATAAGGTGGCATAAATCTTCTATGTAAATGTAAATGTGCTGTATTTATATAGCGCTTTTCCAGTCTTAACAACTGCTCAAAGCGCTTTTACATCTACAGGGAACATTCACCATTCACACACATTCATACACTGTGGCAGGGGCTGCCGTACAAGGTGCCACCTGCTCATCAGATAAACATTCACACACATTCACACTCCGATGCGCAGCACCGGGGGCAACTCGGGGTTCAGTGTCTTGCCCAAGGACACTTCGACAATGACTGCAGGGGCGGGGATCGAACCACCAACCTTCCGATTGGCAGGCAACCGCTCTACCACTGAGCCACAGCCGCTCTATGAATCTCTAATGCAGCTGCAGTAACACCCAACAGTCATAGTTTTTGCTGGGAGCTTTCATTACACTCAGAATTTATTGTACGTTGGGATGAGGATTTTGAAGTTGGAGCCAGCTCTGCTAAGTGAAACATTAGTTTTAGTGCCCCTGACACCAAGGATGGGGGTTTTGATTGCAGCCTATTGAACAATCAGTCTATTGAAGTTGTGCCTAAATGTGTTTTTTCTCAAGCACATACAGACGTCACTCTTATCCTGCCTTCTCTCTTTATTTCTCTCTCTCTCTTATGTCTCTGTTTTGCATCTGTGGGAACAAGTAATGAACGCCGTCCCCGCCATGATTGGATGATGTGTGAAGTTATTAAGTTGGATGAAAGCGTATATAACTCAAAGAACAGGAAATATAAAAGGGGAGAAAGAGGAAGAAAGTGCAAGTAGAGGGAGATACTGAAATGTTTTGACAAGACGCATTAAAAGAGGGAAGGACAGCGGAGTGCTGCAGATGCTTGCATGTAACAATGGGAGTAGGTCACAGTTTCACTGATGCCTCAATCGTGGCACACTTCCTCTGGGAAATAGTCCTACAGATCTCCTCCTTGCATCCTTTGCCAGTCTGAAGAATACATGCAGATTAAGCAGTGCCCTCGGCCCCTCCTTGAGGAATGTGAGTAAGGGCATGGGCAAAGTTTGGCAGAAGGGGGGGGGATTCCCAGATGGCCTTCAGTCCTCCGCAGGCTCTGCCATAAACTGCTCTTTCATCTCCCTTATTAAAGCTGCATTGAAGACACTCTTTAGATGTAAATGGGCGGTTCTTATATAGTGCTTTTCAAGTCTCAACGACTACTCAAAGCGCTTTTACATAGTACGGGAACCATTCACCATTCACACACATTCATACACTGTGGCCGTGGCTGCCGTACAAGGTGCCAGTTCAGTGTCTTGCCCAAGGTGTCTTGCTCTACCACTGTTGGAGGAGCTTGGCCGAGGAAGCGAGGTGCTGAGCTCAGGGGGCAAATTCAATTTCCTCAACATGGAGAGAGCTTCTAGTAATGTCTGTGAGCTGCTGCGAAGATTCTGTCAGTCTGTCTGTTTCTTTAAAGAACGCAAAGTAGGCTGAAGGGACTCCACTCATAAAACATTAAATCGCTCTGTTCACCCAGCCCCCTTGATTATATATTTTTTTATTTAGAGGGAGACAGACAAACGCTCCCCCCTGACTTCATTCTCTGATGGCCCCAGCCCTCGCTAAAAATACTCAAGATAGCAAGCCAGTGGGCCGACGTCTTAGCTTGAGTTATAAATGCTTTTTCTTTATCGGGTAATTAGTCAGTCCCTCTAGGATTTCACAATGTTATGATGTCACCAATTCACGCAAATTCAACCAATAACCGTGACTTGGTGCCACTCGCAATTATGTCCAATCACTGCAACTTTTAGCAAATTTAACCGGAGTTTACTTCAACCAATCCCAGCAGTCCCACGTGCCAGACTTTGTATCAGCATGTGACTCTGAGAGCCAATGACCAAGCGGGAGTGAGAACGGGTTGACGTCACTTATACGTTGCCATATTCATTTCCCTGTTCCTGCTATGAAGACAAGACGTGTGTTACTTGAACATCTCCCATCCACCAACAAATGGTGCATCAAAAGATCGTGCAAAACATTTCAGACCGTCTTGCTAACCTGTATACATTTTATATTATATTATTATTATATTTTTAACATCATTGTAGGCTGTAACGTGTTCGATCCTGGCAGCTGTCTGCAGCGGGAGGGCTTGCTGAGTTCCCCCCGCGACTGACGCACGCAAACACAAACACACACAAACACAAAAACACACACGGTGGATGCAGGAAAAACCGGAGATGAGATGTTCAGGATGACCTAAATTGAGGACAGCTACGATCGCTATTGTAAGTGCAATGATAAGTGAAAGTCCAATGAGTACTTCCTCAAACATATGAATGTGTCCCAGGCCAGGACAGCGAATGAACTAACAATGTAAAGATTAACAAGCCACAGACAGACCACCAGCCATTTTCATTAACATTTGTAGCCTCCCGAGCCTTTTTGGTAAGTGGTTACTAGGAAAACTCAGCCCAGAGTAATTTTATTTTTTTATTTTTAAAGAACTATCCCACAACTTCATTGCAACAAACTTACAAAAAACATTGCAATTTTTTTACAAAAGCTCCCGCAACATCAGGCATTTTGGGCCGCAACAATCTCAAAAAAGGTCTGCAAAATCCTGGAGGGACTGATTAGTAGCTACTACAGATTTCTTAGATTACTTTTTTATTTTCCATTCCCAGTGTTAGGTAAATTAGTCCAAAAAATGGAACCTTTGGGCAATTCACTAATTAACTAAGAAATTGTTATTGAATACTGATAGCTTAAACTCTCTTTTTGTTGTGCTGAATATTTTAAAATGGTCTCTCCTCTAGCGAGAAATATCTAACTTTTAACAAGAAATGCACAGCATAAGTAGCTGTGTTCTCTTCTTGTGTAGTACCGTGAGGTGGATTCGTCTTCCTCTCTTATGGAAATGATTTCACAAGTCGATCATCATCTGTTCTGTCAGGATTCTTCCCCGCTGGGAAAACTCCCTAGACGTTACACTGCTGCCCATTAGGCCTTTCATGTGACTTGATTTTTTTTAATTTTTTTTGCTTTTGATATTCATGTTCTGGAAATGAAGTCGCTGAACGATATTGCATGTAACCATACCTGACACTGTATATGTTGGCTTGTAATGTTTCTAGACCAATTTGCTATTGCATGATGTTACGATATGGAGCAATGGATTACCAATCTACAGATCATGGAGCATTTTAACTCAATAAAGAAATGAAGGACCATCTTTTTAACCAAGCAGTGCAAGGAATTACAGCATTTTAACTCATCAGTTTGAACTTATACTTTTATTTACATTCTTAAGTATCTTTTAACCTATGTATTTCAGTGTATTCAAAATATTACTGTTAAATTAGCATGCTAACATAAGCTTGTTAACTTTGACCATGATAGTAACTAGGGCTGGGTCTCACATCAATGATTTTCTGAATCGATTCAATTCCAATTCACAAGGTCAATTTTATGTTTGAGTCAATAAAAATTAGGTTAGGGAAACTTCAGTTACAATGCCAAATTAATTTGGGTATGAAACAGATTCTACAATTGTACAAGGTTCCCTCTAACCTGCTGCATTATTCAAAAGTGCAGCTTTACATACTCTACAGTCATTGAGTATTGACATTGACATTTCATTCAGACATCTTGAGGTGACCAAAGGACCCCTTTGAAAATAGCCATGCTAGTTTTTCCCTGGCCAAAATGCAGCCTGACTTTGAAAGGTTCTTATTACACCCCCAAGCTAGCACGACGTAGTTGGTACCAATGGATTCCTCAGGTCTTCTCGTTACATATGATACAGAAAAAGATTGATTCTTGGATGTTATAAATCCATTTTGGATCAATCAACTGAAAATTGATTTAAATAAGAAAATCATTTTTTTAAACCCAGCCTTAATAATTATGCCATTAGTTTTGTTAGACTTGATTATGGCATGACAAAAAGTCAGTGGATCAACCAGAAACCACAAACCTAAAATTAAACTTTTAGATATTACACACAAAGCACGTTCTAACTTCACATATCGCACACAGTAAAACTCCTCTGTGGTTAGTGTCTTCAAACTCTGAAACATTTGACTAACCATTTCCTTTTCCAGTGTTCAAAAATCAGTGAATATCATTTCTGCTCTGGACCTCTGGCAGTGGCACCTGTCTAATACGATGTGGTTTTCCTGTGCTCCCTTGCAGAGCCACAGCTGAAAGGCATCGTTACTCGGTTATACAGCCAACATGGATACTACCTGCAGATGCAGCCTGACGGCACCATGGACAGCACAAGAGATGAAAGCAGCTCATTTTGTGAGTGTGTGTGTCTGTATATAGCCTACATGTCTTGCTGCATGCTTGTGGCTGTGTTACATAATGTCAAAAATGATTCACAGTCACCTCTCAAGCACCAATTAGGCTAGTGGAACTGGGTAGAAGCCATTTGCATGTGACACGTGTGGTTTTTACCATCGTACACAGCTCAAGTATGGAACAGCTCATGCCCTCATTGGAACCAAAATTCCAAACTTTGACAAAGTTAAGTACAAGTTAAGTCCTTTACACATTGAGCTAAACCGAACCACAGCAGCTGTCACACTACGCTACAGGGGCCCAGTGGCTGAAGATTCAAAGTAAAAGTTAGGATTTTGACAGCTCATGTCAAATTTGTTCCAGTTTGTACGGTTATTTTTGTCTTTTAACCCTCATGTTGTCCTCTGGTCAAATTTGACCCCTTTTCAAAATGTCTACATCAAAAACACAGCATTCTTTTTAACCGAATTACCACGAAAAAAGATTCCACAAAAAGCATTGAAAATGTCAAATATTAAAAAAAAGGGTAAAAAATGAAAATAGGTGTTATTCTTTTTGACCCAAGAGGCCAACACAAGGGTTAATATGAAGGTACATCACGTCACACTGACAAACTTTGGTAATTTAATGTACTCGTCCTTACAAGCCATCTATACTGAGTTTTAAGTTACGTATACTAATTCGTATTGGATCCAAAACTCAGTACTTAAAGTTTATAAATCATAAAAAGCTGCTAGCTGAGTTTGAAGTGCTTCTAAGTGGCATACTGCCATCGTGCCATCAGATGATTGAATGTTCATCCTGACCTTTAGCAATCTGACTTTGGTTTTAGACCAGAAACTATGCAGTGTTGTCTTCCTATATACAAAGATATATATCTATTTGTATTTGCCTATTTGGACCTTCCGGTCTCAGACGTGCCATTTTTAAGATGGTAGCAGAATTTTTAAAAATGTATTCATTTAAAAACCTATATTATTTCTTGATAGGTTTAGTTCTTTTTTTTTATCCAGGTACTGTATCTACCTACCTAAGCTCTATTTGGTGTGGCAATGTAAAATATAGCGGAGGTGACATAGTGTTCATGATTGAATAAACAGACTGAGAAGTCACAGCATCTGGGTTTAAGAGAGATATAGCATGCAGCTGTGACAGTACAGCCATTCAGCCAAATACAATGAAGACATAAAAAGCAGACTCTGTATTGAAGTTTGATTTCACAATCTTCTCTGACTTTTTCCACCTCACTCTTTATCATACCCTATCTCTCCTACTGTATTCCCCAATTCAGCACAGTTCAATTTAATACCGGTGGGACTGCGTATTGTGGCAATCCAGGGGGCTAAAACGGGATTATACCTTGCCATGAATAGTGAAGGATACCTCTATACCTCGGTAAGTATACCCTGCAGATCAGTCATGGTTACATAGAAGAAACTAAATTTCCATTTCAACATGTACCTCAACAACCATATTATATATTTAAAAATAAGTATATGTTGCTGTTACACTAAATCTCAATTGTGATTGCTCTAGTTTTGGCTTGGAATGTCAGTGTTCAGGTTGGGATTAAAGCTTCATGTGTTGATGTGCATGGTCCTGACATCCGCACAATACAGAAGTTATTACCTGACCGAATCACTGACATGGAAGTCAGATGAGGAGAAATATCAATTATTGCTGCATCTTCTACTCGTTTTGGATTTGAGGGTGACAACCTGTTACAACTACTAGCAGGAGTATTCAAATTAGGTTTGGAAAGACAGGGAGAGAGGAATGGAGAGTGGATGTGAGAGTTGAGTGGAAGAACTGTTGACAGATTTTGGGTCCAGAGCACATGGCAACGTGACAAGTATGCATGCTAGGCTGTTTCTGTTTTGTTGTTTAGATCTGTATTTGTTTCCTGTTTTGGTTATTTTAGTAAAATTAATAATAATAATAATAATAATAATAATAATAATAACTATAATAAACGTGCCAGGTGCACATAACACATAACAACTGTGATTAAGTTCCGTTGTTAGTGGTCAACTAATGCATGTAATGCATGTGGTTGTGAATCTGGTGAGAACACTTGTGCACAGGACAGTGCTAGTCCCAGTGGGTTGTCTAATCACAAAAGTTGGGCCGTACAAACTGTTGTTGTACGAGTTTAAACCGGTGGGATTTTATGCAAACTGGCTGAACCGGCATTTGTTATTATGACAAGTTCTGGCAGATTGAAAAGTAGCCTACATCAGCAACCTGTGCCAACGACGTCACCGCACTGACAACCTGTATTGCAGATAGCTTTTCAGTAGATTAGCTCTTTTATATTGACCACGAAGTGCGGTTGTGTCCACACAAGCTACAGCTACTGAGAGAGTTAGTCTCAAAAAAACTAAAACTGCACAGAAAAAAGCAATAAGGCAAAAAACTAAAACGGTCATGGCTTTGAGCACTATTACTACCACCATGTGGACTGGTATCGCCACACTCTGATTCATGGGTTCCTTCTGTCTCGTGTTCCATTGGGGTGGGGGTGCTGAGTCAAGTAAGATCACCTAGTCATAAAATTCAGTAAACCAGTCCAGTGTTTGGCTTATTATCAAACACCGGCCCACCCTCAGTATCAGTAACTTTTAGTTTTAGGGTATCATAATACCAATACTCTATATAAAGATGGACGAAATAACAGCTCCCAAACATCTTGATTGCCCCCTAGTGGCTGGCTGCAGTGTACAAGAGGATGAGGCAATTAGGTACCTTATTTCTCCAAAGTGTTTTAATAGTTTCACTTTCCAGACTCTCAAACCTTGAGTTCTGAATCAAGAGAATGAGATAAAACATTTTCTCTACATAGAAATGGTGGTTATATTATGATGGCTCTGCCTATATTCGTAAATATGTGTGTGTTTTCTTGTAGACCTTGACATATATTCTGCAAAAATTAGAAGAAGAAAAAACATTTATGTATATAACTAGTGCCTTTCTTCTTTTTTTTCCTTTTCCTTCTTAAATGTGATTCGGCCGTGCTGATTTACTCAGAAGTTTGTAAGACCCAATTCAATTACAAAGATTCAAGATTTTCCCCATTTCATAACCTATTACAATATATGTTGAATGTAGGTGATGTAGATTCTGATGCACGGCATGATGATTTTCAATATTTGTTTAAAAAAAAAAGATATTTGTGATATTATGTGTTACTGTTTCCTTTTTATGTGTTTTTTATGTACTTTATTGATTTGCCAATTGTCAATGGTTTCTGATTGTTTAATTGGCCTTTCTGGTAAAACCACACCTGCAATCATAGAGCTTGTCAGCCTATTGGTGTGCATGTTGTACAGTATAAATATGGGTGTGGTTTCCATTTTCCAAATGTTCTGACCAGATGAAACTTTGTCATTAAACTTTTTTGGCTTGGAGTCAGTGTGCAGACGCTACATTTTCCTTACTGACATTGATATCCTTGCACCTATGTGATGTGCATATAAAGCTCCTTTAACTGGCTGCAGTATGGGTCATCAATCTGTCCCTTGCATGTTAGCAGATGTGGTTAACAATAAACTAAAAATAATCTGTAGGTAGTTCACATTGGTGTAGGTTTAAGTGTTTATTTTTCTGATTATTTGGCTTTAATTAGTTATTTGATGCTAGAAAAGGAGGGTATATGATTGACAGCTATGACTGACCCGCAATACAGTGATACCGCGGCTCCAACCACGATCACTACAGACTCTGGATCCAAATGATGTCACCAGTGCAAAATGGCAGCTCACTGATCTGGGATATTTTGGCTTAAAAAACATCTTCATACGCAGTCAGTAGGGTACTCAGTCAGATCAGCATCTTGGGCAGTGCTTGTGATATCTTTAGCATGACGTAATGGCCAAAACATGTCAGATCATTTAAAACGTACATTTTTTTTTCAGTAAGGACGCATGGAGGTCCATGTCAATCATGTTTGATCAGCACCACGGCAGCGTTACTGTCAGTTTAAGAGTGTGTACTCTGATCAGCACCCTGGACAGCGTTACAGTCAGTTTAAGGGTGTGTACTCTGATCAGCACCCCGGACAGCGTTACTGTGAGTTTGAGAGTGTGTACTCTGATCAGCACCCTGGACAGCATTACTGTCAGTTTAAGAGTGTGTACTCTGATCAGCACCCTGGACAGCGTTACAGTCAGTTTAAGAGTGTGTACTCTGATCAGCACTCTGGACAGCGTTGCTGTCAGTTTAAGAGTGTGTACTCTGATCAGCACCCTGGACAGGGTTACTGTGAGTTTAAGAGTGTGTACTCTAATCGGCACCGTGGACAGCGTTACTGTCAGTTTAAGAGTGTGTACTCTGATCAGCCATTGGACAGTGCTCATAACACAGCTTATCAGTGTCAAATCACATAACCATAGTTACATAGTTATACAAATGGATAGCTATTAAAGGAAGTTGTGACAATTCACTGGCTGCCATCTGTATCTATCCAGTTCTGTATGAGACAACAATAGCAGTAAAGTTATACACACATTGCTATAAGTTACAGTGACCAGACTCAGTCTATAATATAACTCTAAAAAGACGGTCAGCAGACAAACATACAGTATAATAAACTGGATTGTGTAGAGAATATTTAGAAAAATTCTTCACAATTCTTCACCCTTGTTGTCATTATGTCCTCATGTCATTATGTCCACACACACACACACACACACACACACACAGAGTTTATTCAGTAAATATAGCTTTATATTTACTGAATTATATTTTATAATATTTACATACTTTACATTTACGAAAAAATAAATTAATCAGAATAATACAAACAGATATTATTATTGTTGTGCATTGGTGGTGTTAGAGAGAGTAGTCGTTTCACAATAGAGTCGTTTCATGTAGACACAATTACACTAAACATAAATGTCATTGCCCTTTTATGAATAAGGGGAATATACAGTATTTCTCAGCTTGGTATGCATTAGACTTTGATGGCTTGCTTCACTTGGCTGTGAACATAGAGGAAAAGGGATTTCTTCAGCACCAGTCAATAGATGTACTGCCTCCCACACTGACCTTACTCTCACACACACACACACACACACACACACACACACACACACACACACACACACACACTGAATGAGTTGGTATAGGTGCTGCACAACAGAACCGCTGTCTACTTGTGTGATATCATGCATGTTTGATTTTATGACTGCATATTTTTCTCTATCTGATGTGCTAATTTGCTACCATAGGAGGGAGTGCAGGTGGCATGATATGGTTCTTTATACATGTCTGTGTGCTCTGACAGCATGTTCATATTTGCGTTTACATTCAAAGCGTGCCAAGTGAGTGTGTTAAAACAGCCGTGGAATGTTTTCGTTTACGATAAATAAGTTCATCACTGTCACTCTCTGAGGGGCCGAGTTGACTGACTAGTTGCTTCCTTCCAGCTATTTTATCTTCTTCTTGCATTAATTGCCACGTCTGCTGCTTAATGGTGGTAATTATGCTATTTTCTCCTGAATTACTCACAGCTTTTCCTAGAATCCGTCTCTCATACTACCAGCACACACATATCGTAGTCAGGTTGTAGGGCCAGGCTATATAACAAGCAGACAAGGTCCACTGCTGCCTTGTTTTACACATAGATCTCAGCCTCACTGCCTGCAGGTGACAACAGGAAATGGCTGATCCTGATATAAAAATAGAGCTTGGCTCATTCGTGCCCCATTTTATAATCTATGTGCTCTGAAAAACTCCTCAAAAGACACACAGAAAGAGAGCGTACGGGAAAGAAAAGTGCCTGTGTTGAAGGAGGCTACTTGACAGAAGCCCTTTTTGTGCCAATCAAGAATTAAACATGGGCTCTGCCTGTTATTGTAAATATTTGCCTTCATGCAGGTGCTTGGCCCATTATACATTTTAAAAGGCTCCACTGGGACTGCAGATGGAAATTAGCAAGTTGCTAAATCTGTCACAATACCTATCTATTTTCTTTGTTCGAGATAAATGTTTTTCTAGTACATGGTCCCTGACAAATGTAAAAAACTAAATTGTTTAACTAAATTAAACAAATCTTTGTTGCAATCCCTGTAACACTGTACATTATCAAATATGAGGCATACTAGATTGGACACTAAATGACTAAAATTAGCGATGTCCCTGATCTCGATATATAGAAAAAAAGAGCATCAGCCAGGCAAAGCCAAAAAAAAACAAAAAAAACAATCAGGTGACGTGCGGTTCGTCTATTTTAGCGGTTAAGCCGGCAGAAGGTCATTTGACTAATGTTACTCTGTGAGTAACTTGATGGCAGGGCATAATTAAACATGTCTGTGTTAAACCCAGGATTGTTTGTGAGTAATTTCAGTGATATATTATGACATATATGATATGATGTGTATTGACATATTCAATCAGCATGTCAGTGGTGTTGAGGGGCTCCAAAGGTTGTGTTTTTTTTTAAATTGAAATGTTGCACTTGTGTTTGACATTGTATAATTATAATTAAGGTTACATTCGTGTTCTGTATGTTAAAAATGTATCAGAAAATTAAACAAATAAAGTCATGACATTTAGGTAAATAAGTATCAGATCAGACTGGGATCAGGATTGGGACATCCCTACAAAGAATACATGGAGATATGAAAATAAAAATCATGCTTTTGCCCTAACCCCGGCATGACGTATTTAGATTGGATGGTTTGGAACTGGGTTTTAGCAGCAGTTACAAAGCTGAAAGATCACCACGTGTTTCTCACATTTGTCAGCTCTCGTCTGGAAGTGCACACAACTACAGTTTTTCTAGTAATTTAATGCATTAAGAAATACTTAAAGGACAACAGCAAAATAAAAATGATTGTTTGTGATCAGTGTAGGCCTGTGAACTTGTGTGTGATGGAGAAAGTGAGAAAGAAA
This sequence comes from Etheostoma cragini, assembly GCF_013103735.1. NCBI lineage: Eukaryota > Metazoa > Chordata > Actinopteri > Perciformes > Percidae > Etheostoma > Etheostoma cragini. The sequence continues at coordinate 4,635,786 of NC_048419.1, read as the reverse complement.
GACAGGCAGGCACACAGACAGACACACACACAAGGAGAGGGATAAAGAAAGAGAAAGAGCGTGAGACCTATTGATGAAAAGCTATGTCCTTTCTATTCTAGATATGGGAGGATTGCATTGAGATGCAGGACAACACCAGCAAGGAGATAGCATTGCTTTTATCACAGGACAGGATACAATGTGGACATAAGAAAGGATAATTGGCCAGAGCCAGAGAAAAGAGATGAAGTGCAATGCAATGATAAGGACAGAGATTTTGTCAGCCAGCTTATTAAGAGCACTTAGGGAAGGCAAAACCTATTCTTTCTAAATTGGCTCATGATAGACCCTGTACCGGTACTCTCCTCGCAAAATCTTTCCGCAGTTTTATGTCAGAATGCTTTTGGATTCGCCCATGTTTGAAATATTTATGGTGACGATGGTGATACACAATCAACCACCATTTTGTGGGTCCTGTCTCACCCAGAAAAAATGAAAAGCAGGGTGATATGGACTGCAGGCGTTCACCTCTGTCACTGAGGGTCGAAGAGGGAAAGTCATCCACCAGTCCTCTGTCAGGTACATTATATTGACAGGGGCCTTTCAGCTGTCAGTCAACACTGCAGAGCCCTGAGTCCCAGCACATTATTATCCACTCTGCACCGTGCCTCTCTGGGGCTATCATAAAGCATTACAGACAAACCATACATGTGTTTTGTTAGTATTAACTGCCAGTCTCATCCTCTTTTAAACCCCTCTTAATAAGCAGCACGTCTACGCCTATGTCTATTGACTTATGTAACGTGGCCTGTCATGGTGCATTCACATCTGTTGTGGCAACAAGATCAGCAACATGCCCTGCTGGTGCTGTTCTGCGTTGCGTACACTACAGACATACACACACAGATTATGGGCATGTGTCTGTGTATACATAACAGAGGATTGTTGTGAATGAGCTTTATTTTTCATGTTGTCATATTAGTGGGTGGATTGCTGCTGCGGGAGTAATGCAGTATTATGAAATAAAAAATAAAGAAAATTTAAACGGTGGGATTATAGCAGCTGGGGAGATTTCAAAGCTTCCTATAGATTACGCTGGGAGCTGATGGAACAGCCAATACATGCGGGAGGCATGTATGACACTGTGACCCCTGCTGTCTAAATAAGGGACTGCAAACAACTGCACGTCACAAATGCTAAAAACGTGTTATGAATTCCACATGTGGAGCGGTTTTCTCAGAGGCATTGGTTCTGATTTCATATTTGTGTGGCATGCATGATGAAATCAGAGTAAACAAGATATTAAATATTTTTCATGGATTCACTATCTTTTCAGTCAGAACGTTCATTCCTATTCTTATATCCTAGTTAAATGAGGGGAAAGATGTTTGTCAGATTTAAGGAACTCTTGTCCTTTGAGTGTGTGTCATTGTGCTTCACTGTCCTTATTTGGTGGTTGAGTGCAATCCCAGTGCATGGTGGCATGGGGAGTTAAGCCTCCTGGAGCAGGTAGAATAGATGTAATCAGACACGAGGGATGAGGAAGAAGGTGGTGCGGGTGTGTGTGGGTGGGTGGGGGCTGGGGGTGGGGTGGGTTGGTCGGGACACTGCTCTGCATCATAAAAAGGTTCTTCCCTTCTTGGGGATTCTCAGCACGGATGCTACAAATTACCTTTCTCGTCAGCTTTTATTTCAGTTCATTTTTGGCTTGAGACACATGTAAGGAAAGCTACCCGGGTCTCTGAATGAATCACAGTTTAAAAAAGAAAGAAAGAAGAACAGGTTTTAATTGAATCTCTAGTCCAGGCACCTCACCATTTCAATGGAAATATTTCCCCATCACTCTTAAAAATGTGCAGCCCTCAACACATCCTCAACAATTATTCATGTGAGCAGGTAAATCTGGTGGTTTGAGTGATGTGTTGAGTCAGTACACCCTGGGTGGTCTTTGTATTTCTGCTGAGGTCTGGAGGTTACCTCAAGGTGGGTTTCAGAGATGGGGGTATCTACAGCACCATATTTGTACCAGCAAGGGACAGGTATATAGACCCTTATAGAAGTTAATCATGAAAAATCACTTCAAATCACTTTGTCAGGACCTTATTTTTTATTGTCTTGTCTGTTTTCTCTGTGTCATTTTCTTTTCAATTCAATTTGTATTGTCATTGACACCGGACATGTGGAATGCAGAACATGTGGCTTCTGGGGTTGCACATTATATATTTATCATCATTGCAATATTAACTGGTGCAATAAACATATCGCGAAAGGCTGAAACATATTGCAAAAGACAGAGATTTTCTGTGTTAGCTGAAAGAAGAAATCAGTAGAAAACTACACTTTAAAGTGTAACTGTCATTTCTTTTTCAAATTTAATTCAATGTTCAATATCTTGAATCAAAGAATGCTGGAAATTATTTCCTTTTATTTTTTTTAATTCAACCTGCAATTTGTTGTAATTTAGCAGAATACTGAAAGCAGGAGAAAGGAAGAACTGAGTACACTTTAATGTCTATTTATTTATCGCAAGTAATATAGTTATCAAAATGTTCAAAGTTATTGCAGATTTTCCTCATATCGTGCAGCCCTAGTGGGTACTGTCATTAGGCCAATTTCATTTCATTTAATTGAGGTAATTATAAGATATCTGGGGAGAGGGGTTATCACTGGTGTCATTCCAGAGGTTGAGCTGAAGGGTATTTTGGCGACTAAATCCATTGTCAGCCTAACATTCCTGCTATGGTCCTGGGGGAGATGCAAAGAAGCAGGGCTCTCTCTTCTTAATCTCCTCTATTACCCAGCCACCCCTCTGTCCTCTCTCCGATCTTCTGCTCTCTTTCCTGTCTCCCCTACCTTTCTACTTCTGTCTCCCGCACTTCCCACCCCTCCAGCTTTCCGCCCTGATTAATAATGAATGAAGCAGATCATCTATCGATCCCATTTTCTTTGTGTTAGCACAGCAGAAGATATCAAACCTGTCAGAGGATCTTAAAATAGCTCTGTGATGTGGCAGTGGTGATGGTAGTGGGAGAGAGTTTGGTGAGTTAAGGGTTAGGGGCTTGTTCTTTTTATGGGGGGGGGGGGGGGGGGGGGGGGGGGGACCATAGCTTAAAACCTGAACTGTGTTGGAGGCATCAAGACCTAAACTGCCTTCTCAGCTCCAGGATGACGCCTCACTGTGAAGGAGGAAGGTGATGATCTGTGATAAGTGTGAACCTGGAGGTCTCTTAGACCTTCTAAATCTACCTTTGGGTCTTTATTAAAGCTCACCTATGTCAAGTTGTGATCCTGTGGCCCCTCTCCAGTCCTCCTGACTCTCAGAGAAATTCTCCACTCAGCCATTTCTGCTCTGCTGCTCTCACTTAATCGATCCAGCAGATTGGCTTTGCTCTCTGACAGTGGTGTGTGTGTGTGTGTGTGTGTGTGTGTGTGTGTGTGTGTGTGTGTGTGTGTGTGGTGGGAGGGGAGGAGGGGTTGGTACGGGACTAAGAGAGATGCATATCTGTCACTATTAGTTAATATCACCAGTCCACAATACGCAGGGTTCAGTAGTCCTTATGTTAAGAATAGTAAGAACTGGGAATTGCTGCTGGAAAATGACGATTTATAACGAGTGGCTATACTGTTTTATTTTCTAATTTGATTTTGTTGAGGCTATTTAGTCACAGACAACTGGTGACAGTACAAGAAAGCAGTCTATTTTAATTTAACTATTGTTTCTACATTCCAAGAGTCTGAAAAACCTGTAATGTAGTGGACCCCACCGTTTTTTACTTGTAACCCCTGAAAGTAAAGCAGGGTCTATTAATGAGCCCTAATGGTCTTAGATGTGAGTTGTGAGCAGTGCCACCAACAGTCAGTTTCC
>NC_048419.1:4605879-4631842 GCF_013103735.1 Etheostoma cragini | reverse complement strand
GGAGAATTCTGTTCATGAACACAAACCTACAAATTTCCTAAAAGACAGAACCCATTATCCATTTCTGAACTCAGGATGCCTCTGAAGCAGTCACTGCAGTGGAATGTCAGAATTATACACATTTCTATAAGCATCCTTGTCTTGCTGTTCCCAAAGGACCAGGATGCTCATGCGTTAGAAGAAAGAAACACAAGTCCAGATATAAATCTATCTATCCTTTCCCCTTTCCCCTTAGGAAACAGTCACCTAATTAATGTGTTTAATGGTTTTTTTTTGCTTTCAAGTGTGTGCTAACATGCATTGGAGTTCATGTTCTCATACAAATGTTACAGTTTTCTCATGACGTTTGCACATAATCTTTCTTCTCTTTCTTTATTTGCTAATATTGATGCACCTCTCACCTGTCCCCCTTTTCCATATTACTTTGCAGGAGCACTTCACCCCGGAGTGTAAGTTCAAGGAGAGCGTGTTTGAGAACTACTACGTTACATACTCCTCCATGCTCTATCGCCAGACCCAGTCTGGTCGCTCCTGGTATATCGGTATCAACCGCGACGGCCAGGTCATGAAGGGCAACCGGGTAAAAAAGACCAAAGGAGCTGCACACTTCCTGCCTAAAGTTATAGAGGGTTTGTGACCTTCGTGTCACTCAAGCATGATTTAAACCAGTTTTGCAGTTATTAATCACCTCATGTATTATTAACCAACAGCTTCTATCTTTGTCACACAGTTGCAATGTATAAGGAGCCGTCGCTACACGAGCTCGCCGCTGAACCGGTGAGTCCTCCTCGGAAGACAGTGAAGACGTCAGATTCGCCGTCCCTGAAGAATGGACGGAAAGAAGCTCCCAAGGCTGATGCATCATAGCACAGGAGACCGAGGGCGGGACAAAGGGGCAGCAGTGACACTGGGAACACAGTCGCCCATTATGCACTGAGGGTGGCTGTGGGAACGGCCTCACCGGCCACCATATTCCAGAAGTGCACTACATGGTGCTGAGTGATAAAAGGTCAGCACTCCATCCAGTAGCCAAGAAGGCCTGAGAGAAAAGTCGTCCCGTCCCTGTCCCCGCAGAAAGGGAGCCCAGGGCTCCTGAGCCAGAACTACCACCCCCCTCCCCACTGTTTGTCTCATAGTGACTTCCTAATGCACAATCTCCTTCATTTCTCTATCCTGCTCAAGCTTCTTTGTCCCAATATCTTTTTCTCACATGCCTACCAACCGTCTGCTCTATTGTACAGTATATTCACCACTCACGCAATTCCAGCGCTGACTCGGCATCCCAATTCCCACCCATGGGCCCCCTCTTGAGCCCTAAAGTTGGTGACAGCGAGGCTCAGCCAGCTTTCCACTCACCATCTGCCGACCAGCTATGCTAATCACAGAGGGCAACAAAAGCTCAAAGTGGGATGAAACAGCTCAGAGAGGAAAGATATCCGCAGGGATCCTGGATCGGCTCAGGTCATCTGAGCGAGATGAGTGAGTGTGAAAGTGTGTGGACAAAATAACAGCTGCATTTAAAAAGGGAGTTTATGGCATTAAAACATTTTGGTTTTTGTTTTTCTTGCTTGAATATTTCAACCAATCCGGGGATAAAAATGGCAATTCATGCCAGCCCAGATGGAAATGGGCCGTGGCACAAACAATCGGGCTGCAGATGATGATTAATATGAGAGCAATGCTCAAAACATACGATCAAAATGATTGCAAAGCGAGGATGATGATGGTGATGATGATAATTTTCAAAATGAATGGTGATGCTCATGGTACTGACAAGATCAGGATTTCAGAATGCATGTGCATAAAGCTTAAAAGAGAGGCCCTGATTGAATAAGTGTCATTTAAAAAAATAAAAAATAAAGTCCCTATTCTTCCTGGGAAAGGTGAGCCATAAAATAGAATAGTAACCATAGTTTTACTCCGGACTCTTAAACACCTGAGCAATATTTGTACAAATAAGCCAGAAAACCATTCTGAGTGAAGAAAAAAAGAAAACAAGTGTGTGCGTGTCGTGTGTGTGTGAGAGAGAGAGAGAATGAATTTTCAGCCTCCCTTCACTACCAGGTGATCATGTGTTATTATTGCACTATCGATGGTGGATCTGAACTCATTCACCTGAAAAAAGAAACCATAGTGTTTACTTCACTCAGCATCTGCTGTCAACATAAAGCCAGGTTTGAAGCCGAACATCAAAGCCGGTGGAGCCTCTGAGCTGGAGCACTTGTTATTCTGACAATGTCTGGCAGCTTATCCACTCACTCGCTTTATCAAATCACCTTGGAAAGAATCGCCCTCAAAAATGTAGTGTGTCTGGGTGAATGTCTCGGTGTGATTGCGTTTTAACCCCGGTGTGTGGATGTCTTCTACAGTGTGGACGCACTGTGTGTGAATGAATGCCAGTACAGAGGATAGATGGAAATACTTTGAGTAAACTCAACCATGTCATTCAGACAGGGCACGACATTGTGTCTTTGATGTGTCTGCGTCTGTGAACAGGTGATACTTGGGGGAACATTCTTGTTTTGTAACATTTTCACTGACAAGTAGTATACATTTTAAAACAACAGGAAGGGGGATATCTGGGCAATCTGGAAATGTCCCCACAATTTCAGTCAAAGGGAATTTATATGTATACACCAACAAATACAGACAGCAGTAAGTCAGGACGAGCAACGCTGGGAGATGTGGAAGCCACAAGCCTGTAAAGAAAATGCTCAATATATGGTGGCTAACAACCACAGATAATCTCGAGGAGGTTCAAAACATTGGGATGGTGTCTAATTTTAATGGTAACATAATGTGAAGCGGGGGTACAGAATGTGAAACTGAGGCTTTAAGAATGTGCTGAATTGAGGGTGAGAGTAAGTCTGAAATAGTGTGTTGAATTGTAAAGGGGTCAGTCCATGGAGGCAGTTATTTAGAAAGAGTGAAGGATTAGCAGGTGTATTCTTGAGAAATGTTGATAAGGAATTTCTGTGGTAAAGTAAGCAAGATTCTTGGCAGGGTTTTATGGGGCATGTGGATATGATAATGAATGTAAGACAAAGTGCCATGTAAGGCAATGTGCGCTATTTATGACGGGAGGTCTATGGAGGAAATTAGTTGGAGAGCTTTGCATATTTTTCAATAAGTCTTTAATTTTCTGGGCTTTTCCACGGGGAAATTCATTCTGTTCAAATTTGGGTATTTTGTCCTTGTTATTTTGGCCGATTTTGCATTGCAGTCCTACAAATCTCTATTTTTGACAAGCCAATGTTCCCACTCCCTGGGGAATTTGGTATAGTCTAGGATGGTTTCCCACTGTGCATTACTAACTACTGTATGATGTTAAAGTGTATGCACAGCCGGCAGTGTCCAGTGTTATAGGCCTTTCCTAGCTGTCAGTGTTCATACAGTTTTCAACATTTGTGGATTCCATCTGGCAGCTTCTTAATGCCAGTTCACATTTCAAAGTTCTAAAACCGTTCTGTGAAAAAGGAAAGTGTTGGGAGGTTCAAAGCAGTGACTGAGTGACAGCAAGGGAGTCTTCCAATTAAAAAAAATTTGAATTGTCTTTCTGTTACAGTAGGGCTGCAACTCATAATTTCAGTATCAATCTGCTGATAGTTCTTTTGGTAATTTTTTCAACAAATGGTGAGAAATGCCTTTTCGTTTCTCTCATCACAGATGGACATCTTCAAATGTTTTATTTTGTCCGCCTGGGGGTCAAAAGCCCATAGATATCAAGTTTAGGATGTTAAAAAACAGAAAACTGTCAAATCATCCCATTCCTCAAGCTACAAATGGCAATTTTGTGCTGCATTTGTGCTTGAAAGATGACAAAAACAATTAACAGATTATCAAAATTGTTGGCAATTAACTTTGTATCTACTGACTTATCGACTAATTGTTGCAACTCTACTTTCTGGTGCATCAAAGCAGATAGAAAGTAAGGTAACTGGTAGAATTAAGCTTCTGCATGATTTCAATGTTCCTTTGTCATCTTATGGTGTTTAAAATCAAAGCGATCCAAATCCTCCATAGATTTCTTTTCCAAAAAACAACCAGTCCCTAACATCGACATACTAAAGAATGCAACAGGAAGTTGTTTGACTGTGATACTGCAAGTAGAAAGACAGGAACAGAGAATGTTAAGTAGTCCAATGTTGAATCTGAAGTATTAGAACGCAATAGAATGTAAGACAGAACAGTAAGTTTTTACGCTGAATGTGAAGTAAAGGATGTTAAGAGGTTCAGAGACAAGAAAGTGCAATGAAGGCAACACAAAGTAGGATTTTGGTCATGGAGCTGTTCAGTGAAACTAATTCTGCTCTGGAATGTAAAAGTTATAGGAGAAAAAGGTCACGAGATTGATAGAAAAAGCAAGCCATAGAATAGCAGAGGTATTAAGAGGATCTTTGACATTGTAGTTATAAGTCAGAAAGTGTTATGTGGGTTAAGTGTAATAAGTGTATCTTGAAAGGCTAACAACGAGGCGTTAACATGGAACACAAAAAAATACCGATATAGTTTATGTGCCCACGCATGGGATTTAAAGTCGTAATCCCTTTTCCTACACATCTTTTCTTAAACACAGCCTACATCTATAGCTCATTGACTTTCTTTTCAACACTATATTGCCTGTGTAGATGTAGCTATACTTACAGTGTGTTTATGAAGTCTGTGTGTGTGTCTGTGTATCTATGATTAAGAGTAAGGTAAGACAAGACAGAGAGGCAAGGAGAAAAAGGGCATGAGATTGAAACAATGATCGATAGACTCAATAAAACACAAACGAGAGAGCAGCCACACTGCAATGGGTGCAAAAAATTCCCCCAAGGTCTGCCAGAGACCAAAATCCATTTACTCATAATGAACTGTGAGGTCTGTTGTTTGATTTCTATCTGTAAACTCAACAAAGAACCCAGTTGGACTACAACAAATGGTGTTTTTCCTCAGGGCCTCTACACTGAGCCTGACAAACAGTTCCCTCTTGTTTGAAACAGTGTGAGCATCCGCAGCCATACAATACTTGGAGACACATATCTGCCAAAGGTAGTACAGGTGCATAACATAAACCAGGTCCCCAGAGTCGGCTTACTAAAAGACACTTCACCTTAAAGCAGCGAGCATAGCTTGAAGCATTTTCAAGTGAAATCGCTGTCTTAGATGGGTCTTAAGATATTATGACAAATAAAGCCCAACCGATATTTCGGCGGGCCGATAATTTCGGCCGAAATTAAGCACTTCCCGAACTATCGGTAACTAATTAATATCATACTATTTTAGTGAGAACTCATAAATAACTACAATATATACTGTATACCGGCCGATTAATTGTAATATTGGATTTTTAAATGATAAAATATTTGAATCTGTATTGGCCTGTATCGGTCAGGCTCTAATACCCCCCCCCCCCCCCCACACACACACACACACACTTTGTGAGTTAGTGTGAATAACAGGCAATAATGAATATTAAACTGCAGCGTAGTCATCACCAGTGTTTGAACAGTGCAGTGGAGTTTTCAATGCACTTTACGGCAGCTACAAACATCTAGGGACACTTCTTGGAACAACCCATGGTAACATTTCACTTTAAGTGTATTACAAAGTACCAAAAAGGCTTTTTTGATTACATTGAGAGCAGTATAACAATGCCATGTTACGTTAGCATGAATCCATGTGTACAACATGAGACTATTCCGAGCTATGCTTCTTTGGATTTAACAATTTTACAAAGTCTGTGTGTAGGATTTGATCGATGTCTTCTCTTTTTTCATTTTTTTTTTCTTTTTTAACCCATATGGCATGATGCTCTGGTCCTTTTGTGAGTTATCAAAAAATCCTAAGAATAATTCAACTTTAAAGCAGACCTTTCTGAATAAACAGAAGCTCATCACTGTCCAAAATCACAGTTCTTTCCAATGATATATTCTCATACATGTATCTTATGATTGCAGTTACTTGCAGTCAGTGTCAGTACATTGTCCCAAATGCTGCTGCCAAAGTGTTCTTGTCAACGTATAGGGAAGGTCTGTGTATAAGTGGCTCCCTCTAATGGAAGCAGTTGGTTGCTAAAAGGACACTGTTTATGAAGGACACAGAAGAAGAAGAAACACGGTATCAATCCAATCGCACTCAAAGCTGCTTTACTACAGATTTGATGCTCACGTTTTCATAAAGAACTTAACTTAACTGCTGTTTGATTTCCTACAACTTTTAAGGAGGTTGGGTTGTTTACATCATGCTGTAATGTGTTGATAATGCACGCAATATCTTCCTAATGTGGTTACAATGCCTTGGTATGCTTTATGTGCAACACTTCCAAATGCAACAGCTCTGTACACTTGATTGGTGCTCTCCTATTGAATCATTATTCATTTAAACTAAAATGTCACTGCTAGTTACTGATGGTACATGACAATATTCCGTACACAATCATTTTACCCAGTAAATACATGATACTAAATTTTATAAACAAAACTGTGCTTAGCAATATGAAATACCATTTCTTTTCATGGAAAGCCCAAGTGTGGTTGGAACCTATAGATCTAATTTTTGTGGTAAATCAGTCCGTAAAGCAAGAGTACAAAATGGATGTCTGCCATGGTCACTGTTCCTAAGTATTAAATATTGAAAGCAGGATACCACAACAAGGTTGAGCCTTGGCTGCAACACCGTGTTTGAGTATCTCTAATTACATAAGCGTTCATATTTAGGGCACAACCTGGAAGCCATTTATTTTGTACTTGAGTTTTAATGCTGCTGCTGCATCAAATCCTGTCTAAGTGAGTGGTCTCTTTGAGGAATGCAAAAAATGTTAAGGATGTGAAATGTCCCCCTTGTAGCTGAATACTGGATGCGGATGGCCTAAATGTACGGAATGCTGCCAGTTTACATGTCTTTTGTGTCAATAATACAAGTTGTGTATATCTGATGTTCTCTGTTAGGTCTATTCTTTTCAGAAATGTACGTAAGTAATCGGTGTTGATGAATTTCTTATCGTCTTTTAGTTGTTCTTACTTGCCATGTTTCCTTTCAAATGAAAACTCCCCAGAAGGAGAAAGGACTGTTGTTGCTCTCCATATGTTCCTCCCTATTTGATGTGTTTTTGTCGGCACTGTTGTATCCACAAGGACGTGTCCTCTGAGTGAACTTAACCCAGACTGAAACCCACTGTGCAATTGAGTTGTGTGTTTATGAAAGATGCAATGTATTCAAGTGAAAACAGCAAGATAACAACTCTTAAAGCCAACATGGGTCCTGTCATGCACAGCAATGAGCTAGTTGGTCTTAGAGTTATGGTCACGCAAGTCTTCCAGGACGTTCCCACCACCTGTCTCTCCTACTCTTATGGACTCTAGGTCTAAATCCAATCGTCTTGTCTTCCAAAAAACTGTCAAGGGAGAAAAACAATTTCAAATGAACAACAAAAAGGCATAAATAACAATAATGGGCCTCGGCACTGATTAGCCACAGCGAGAAGGCCTGAATCCTCAGGCACCTCCCGAGTGTCACCAGGGATTCAGACACATGTTGGACTCTTCACAATAAAAGACAAAACAAGTGGAACATACGCACTGGCTTTTTTAACCACTTCAGAATGCAGTAAACAGGAGTGAAGACCAGCAATATGCAATGAGAACTAACAGCCTGCACTCAAGGAAGGGAAACAAATTCAACAGGCTAACAAAAATCAGGATTTGCAGGCTACAAAGGCGATCAGTGGTCTGCTATAATAACTTCTAATTGTCTAGACTGACTTGGGATTTTTTTTGCAAAGCATGCATTCATCACTGTTCTTTGGCTCATTAGGGATGACTCCCTCTCAGTATCTATAGACACAAGCCCTCGATTCACCCTCTCTCCATGTTTGCCATCATAACTGTGTACATTTCTACAATAACTCCTACATGAATTGAAAGGAGATGTCTTATTCTGAAATACTATTCAATAAAATAACATATATTTGTATGATTGTAAGGAGTGCCCGTTGATGCTTTGTCTTCTTTTTTCTATTTTCTTTAAGGTCCCTTTAAAATGCAATGTATTAGTTTCCTCTTTGATCAGGCACGTTGTTCCGTAATCTGCATATTTGCAATCTATTTGTGCAAATATTTAAAATAAATAAATATTTCACCTAATGCGCTGTATGCATTTTAATAAATGAGTAGTACTCTAATCCATATGATATCACAAAAAAAAAAATAGAAAAATATATTTGGAGGTTATTGCAACCATGTTAAAGCTATGATTGCTACTAGAAAGTATGTCAGTGTTTTTAAAAGAAGTGACTGCAGGTCCCAGCTGAGCTAAGAGAGGGTGTAGGTTGGTGGTTCCTTAAGTCCCGACACCAGGTTGAACCAGCTGACCTGCCCCGATTATTTCTTTTCTAACTCCATCTTTAAAGGACGTGTAAATATTGTGCCTGTCTGTGTGAGCAGTTTTAAAGAAGGTTAAATAGTCATTTTAGCAGTGCTTGTCTTAGGGAGTTTTGGCTGCTATGAGAGGTCTTGGCAATTTGGAGGAGTGGTTTGATGGAGAAGCTTATATATCTAGTATATATTACATTGAGATCTAAGTAAATTGGGGTATTCAAAGCACGTCATAGGAAATCATAGTAATGTAACTAACAAACACTGAGCAGGAGGCTGACTTGCCTGCCTTAAATCCCATTTACTAAAATGATAAACTAATTATTTCAGTGAACAGACTAGGATGTTTCAACAAACAGTATATTTGATAATCAGTTTAATTCAAATTAGCCAAATCAATATGAGGACTCACTGGGTGAATAAAGATGAGTATCTACTTTAAAAACATGAATAAATGCTTAATTAAATAAAAGCAAGAACTGGGAGTCATTCAGTTTTCTAAAACATGAGAAAGGCTTTCACACACAACTACAGCAGAACGACACAAACCTCAGCTTTTCTAAAGCTTAATTCATCTCAAAGTTGGATATAAGCCCACAGAGGCCTGTGTACCCACACAGAGTGTGGCCCTTTAACACTGGAATAAAATGCATACTGTTTCCTTGAAAAAAAAAAAAAGCTATTTAGATGCCTAATCCAAAAACAAATACAGTGATTGTAATGACTGCATTGTATATGCAAACATCAACACATTGATGCGGAGGAGCATGAGGGTGCAGCAACATTTTCTTAAAGTACATCAATAATTCCTTCACGAAACAGCCACAGGCAGGAGAGTTTCGAAGATAAATTGTGAGAAAAAGCTGCATTTCCCTATCTAAACCCCCCAAACCCTTATAACACTTACTGTCACTTGCAGGTCATACACATACAGTATACTCATAACCTGTTAGTCTAGTAGTAATACTCATTGTGTAAACTGTAAGAACTTGGCAAAGCCTTGGTTCTACAACCTGTTGCACTGCTATTGAAACCATCCATGTTTAAACCTCCTGTTGTCCACGAAGTCAAATTTGACCAATTTTCAAAAAGTTTCTACATCCGAACTTTGGGTTTCCTTAAACCAAATTGTAAAAATAATAATAATAATAGTAATAATAATAATAACAACAATAAGTTAAAAACCTGAACAGTTCACTATTTTCATTAAATTTGGGTGTTTTATTTAATTTCATGGCAATTTAAGAAAAACAAAAAGATTTAAGAACACTGAAAAACGTGACAGAAATGTAGGGGGGGGGGGAAACAACAAAAACGTTAAAAAAAACGCAGAAAAAAACGACAATGACCTTGTAAAAAGTGAGAAAGAAGTTCGGGAACAGTTAGTAAACAACAAATTACAACAAATGTCGGAGAAAGCTTTAAAAAACTTGGTCAAAACAACAACAAAAATGTCCAAAAAATCGACAAAGAACTTTGGGAAAAGTGACCCAGAAAAACTATATGTTGGTTGACGAAGACAAACATAAACCAACAGCAGAGTAAACTGGCTTACCTTAAACCGGTGTTTGGCCTTTTTCTTTGCATTTTTCCGTGCAGAAGCAGAAAAATCCCTAATAAGTACTCACGACGATGTAGCTAGCTAGCTGTCTTCCCAAGCTAGCAAGCTAGTACGAGTGCATTCCTTTCTTTGGGTCACTGTCAATTTGCAGGGCTAGCTAAATTAAGCTAGTAGCAGTCTGGTAGCAACTCACAAATTGTGTCACCGTGTGAGGCCTATTAAATTTACATTTACATTTGCGCCTCTATAGTTGTCCTCAAAATATGTATTTTCACCATTCTCCTCTGTCGTGGGCCATTGTTGTTTTACAACACTTCTTTCACTTCTGGAGCCTCTTAAACATCAGCCTTCACACCTTTCCCCACTAATGGAGGGGAAAGACCCGAAACTGGTTTCAACTGCCCTGCCAGTGTCCTTCTATGCATTGGATTCAGGTTGTGGGTGGATTGTCCAATTTCCAACATCGTGCCATATTCTTTTAAGCTATTTTTGATCAAGAAATGTGTGCCATGTTTGCTTTCAAACATACAATATAATAAAATAATAAGGAAATTGCTTTAAAGTTTAGCCTACCTATATAGGCCTAATAGCATATTAGCATTAAGAATCAAGTTGGGTCAGTTTAAACAGTTTAAATCCAATGATATATATTAATCTAATATAATAAAAAATGTCCATTCTGTGTAATGATTAGGCCTACTTTTACTTTTGGTACTATGAGTATACATGTTGATGCCAGTAGGACCCTACTGAATGCTGGACTTTACATAGTATGTGTACACAGTGCCATTGCTGAGTACTGAGATCTACCTAAATATCAACAAAAACTGTATGAACCTTGGTGAAGGTACAATCTACCGGACTGGTGGTTTGGACTGCATTAGTTCAGCAAGGTGTGCTTAATAATCGGGTAACTTGAGTGCACATGTTTGTTATTCATGTATGCATTCATTTATTAAACCCTAATATAGACATAGTCAATGGAATTCCATTGCTAGGAAATAGCCTGGCCCCTGGTTGACTTCTTGTCATTCACATACACTGCAACAGGAAATCAACTTGGGGCCAAATAGAATGTTTATTACAACTGCTGTGGAATGGTGCTGCGGCTGTAATGTGTTCCACAATTATGACATAATTATGGAATAGAATGATGATCATATGGTCTAACTTAACTTTGCCATTTCAGTCATTTCACCCTTCCGCTTGAAGACAACCCTGATCATTTTATTGCTTGTTAACTTGAAACAACCCTAATTTTCTCAGCTTGTGACAGTTATTTTACACTGAAATTCAATTCCAAATATCACTAATATCAAGCGATCTTTGGACATCTGGTAAGTTGTTTTTGTTTTTTGTTTTTAACAAAAAGCCACTTCATTTTTGATTCCTCTTGGTTCACAACTAAGGTAGTTTGCAGATTTATTTTGATTTATTTTAAAAAGTAACAGACATAATACAGTATATGAGCAGATGCTTTCTTAAAGATTAGTTGAATCTGTCACTTGTTACATTTTTCTGCTTATACATTTCTGTGAAAGTTTACATCTGTATTTTAGATCTGCTGAAAATAAAATACTATAAATAATACACAGCTTTGTTTCTCCATGCTCAAATTCAAATTATCCATGTTCTACTCTGCTCTCAGGTGAAATAATAAATCAACGACAGATTTTGTCTGGCACCATGGACTTTCAGGTCTTTGTAGGAGAAATGATCACCTCCTCTTCTTCCCAGTACGAGGTGCAAGATCTCCTGGGTTCTGGTTCCTTTGGAGCGGTAACCCAGTGCAGGAAGGTAGCTACCAATGAAATGGTGGCTTTAAAAATCTGCAAAAACAAGAAACTCATTGAGGAGGCAAAAGAAGAGGTGCAACACAAATAGTGTTTAACAACATTTTCCTTTAATAATAATTCAAAATCACACTGTATTCACATCAAGTCTCTCTCTAACATCTCGTACATTCCCCAGGCGTCGATCCTCCATATTCTAAAAGAGCTCGGCTCAGACCAATTCAACATTGTCAAATGGCACGACTCCTTTGCCTTTGAGGGGCGTTATTATCTGGAGTTCGAGGAACTGGACATAAGCCTGACAGAATTCTTGCAGATGAGCCCTTCCAAGTCTCTTGAGTTGACCGATGTCCGGCCCATTGTGCAGCAGGTTTTTTTTTTTTTTTAAATTACAGAAATTGTATTGTAAGGTCTAAAACAGAAAAGTGTCATTGTCAAAATCCTAGTTGCAACTTCCATCAAAATGCATCTTTCTTTTTACATTGCAAGTGTAGATCAGGATAATAAAATAGCATGTCCAAAATAACTGAGGACATATTTTTGCAGTCCCCAGACTGCAGTAATTGATTTGTTTTCTACTGTTGTTCATGATTTTAGCTTGCTACCGCTTTGGAGTTTCTGAAGAGCACAGGCTTCGCTCATTCAGATCTGAAGCCTGAAAACATTATGATGGTGGACCATGTACGGCAGCCATTGCGAGTTAAGGTCATTGACTTTGGCTTAGCCCTCAACCATCCAGAAAACTGGACAGGTGCCACTCTTCAGACCCGGTGGTACAGGTACGTAATTGACAACATGTCTGGGACAGCTGTGCCACACAGGATATCAAAGAAAAAAACCTGCACTCTGGCATCTCAACTTTTTAGTCAGGCTCCCATACTGACCATTGTACATTTAAGAAACTGGCTGTTAGGTATAGATAGTGAGTAGGAGTTTACTTAAGTCTTTATAACAACAATAATGTGTCTTGTGTTTCTTCTGCTTGTCAAAAGAGCTCCAGAGATCCTGCTGGGAGCTCCCTTCAATGAGGCCATTGACGTATGGTCTCTGGGCTGCATTGCGGCCGAAATGCTTATGGGCACTGCACTCTTCCCTGGCTGTGACAACTATGATATGGTAATGGTGACTATAGCAGGAGATAAACCCCATTTTACTGTATTTTTCATTTTTTAGGATACAATATTTTAATAAGACAAACATTTTAAGCTAGAGACCCTGAATCACCAAAGATCAGCATGCTTACCTTTGAAATGATTTCTCTTGTGAAACCTAACAAAATGTATCTCAAAGTATAATGCAACATTGTGCCCACAGATGAGACATATCAACCTCATAGTTGGAAAGGCACCGGACCATATTCTGAATGACGGCATGTACACAAGACAGTACTTTCGCCCAAATTACCACATTTTGAAACCCCCTTTTTGGACATTTATGGTAATATCGTTTATTATATATTATTGAGCTGTGTTTATACCTGTCTTTGCCTACGTCTGCAACTGCATTTGCAACAAATGACCTAACTCAACCTTTTCTACTCTTTAGTCTTCACTTGAAAAGAGGCACTATACTTTCACCCCATGCACAATTAAAAGCCTGAGTGATGTCACGAAGGTAGCCTGTCTATCTTGGAAAGCATGGTTTTAGAATTTAAACATGAGGACGTGCAAGAAAACAAGTATTTTATTTTATTTTTTTTGTTTTTTTCTGATCCTTCACAAGGTGCCTGCCAACCTCTCATCACAAGATGCCAGCACTCATGATTGTGACAGGGTGAGCTTTGCTGACCTATTAAAAAAGCTACTGGATGTGGATGCTTTGCAAAGAATCAAACCAAGCCAAATTCTTCAACATCCGTTTATAACCACGAGCCACCTCCAGTAAGTGTGTGCTGCCATGCTGTGGTTTATTGTCTAGTTGCTGACATAGATAAATGTGAGTTTAACTCAATGATACGTTGTCTTCCAGTGTGAAAACATGTGTGTGCGGTGGTGAGAATGTGGCGAAGGAGGAGATCTCCGACAGCACAGCCAGCCCGGCCTGCCACCCTGACGAGAGTCACCCTGCTGGGCGACGCAGCAAGGAGCACCCTTCCCTCCAGAGCGTCGTCATCAGTGGTGAAAACCCTCCTCCAAAGAAAAGGAAAGGGGATAGTAACGAGGACTCAGAGTGTGGCAACAGGTGGGTGTTTGAAACATCCCCCTGCATTGATTATTTTGATATTTTAAAAGGAATAGTTTGACATTCTTGAAAATTAAACTGTTTGCTTTCTTGCTGAGAGTTAGATAAGAAAAATAGAACCTCTCTCAAATGTGCATTAACACTGGCGCTAGAGGCAAGGAAGTCCAGGATGATACAGCACATAACTCCAATTAAATCCAATCATGTTGTTTTGGCATTATGATTTGTGTATGTATTATTTTGTGTATTTGTGAGATTAAGAGGTGCTTGTACTGGACTTTAGAGACAGTCAGGTTGGCTGTGTCGCCCTGCTTCCAGTCTATGCTAAGCTAAGCTAATCCACTCCATCAACATCACATCTAACTCTCAGCAAGAGATCAAATGAGCCTATTTCCCCAAATGTCAAAACCTTTGCTTTAATTTTGAAGAGATTTAAATTTTAAATGTTCTGATCAACATAGACAAACAACAAAGAAAAGGAGGAGTGAAGTCCTGGATGAAGAGAAGGATGCACAAATCAGCCCACAAAGGTAGTAAGTGTGGGCTTAGATGCCATATATAGACACTTATAATTATATATATCACTTATATATGTGAGTTTGACTCAGTGATTGGTTGTTTTCCAGTGAGAAAAAGTGTGTGGAGGTGAAGAGCTTGTGTCAGGATCTAAGCGTCTATGGTGGCAAGGATGTGGCAAAGAAGGACGCGTCCAACAGCGCTGCCACGGAGCACCCTGTCCTCCGGAGCGCCGTCATCAGTGGGGACAACACTCCTTCAAAGAAGAGAAGGTATGGTGATGAGGACTCAGAGTGTGGCAACAGGTGGGACTTAGAAACATCTCCCTGCATAGTTTGACATTCTTCTATTTGCTTTCTTGCTGAGAGTTAGATAAGACAAATGACACCTCCATTCACATGCTTGAACCCTCATGTTATCCTCGGGTCAAATTGACCCGTTTTCCTATATCAATGTTCTTTTTAATTACCTAAAATAACATGATTGATTCCCCACAATGCTCTTTGGCTAATACAAATCACTACTTTCATCAATTTATGGTTATCCATCACCATAAATTCCTTTAATCCTGGGCTAAATAACTCCTAATTTCTGCTTTTCTAACTCAAACATTAGACATCATTTTCTATAAATGAGGTTTATTGACAATAAACTCCAAAAATTACTTTAAAACTAAAGTTAATAAGTTAGTGTTAACTGAAGTTAATAGGTTAGTGTTGGAAAACGTAAAAAAGATGACAAACATAGAAAAAAGTGTTCAAAAAAGGGACAAAAACGTAAGACAAAGTTAAAAACATTGATAAAAAGCATCAGAAGTGTTGATTTTTATTTTTGACGAGAAGACAACACAAGGGTTGACAACGGCGCTGGAGGCAACGAAGTCCAGGATGTTACAGCATGTAAATCCAAAACTTGTTGTTTTGACATTATGGTTTGTGGAAGGATTAAAAATAATAATCCAACATGTTTATTTGTGAGATTAAGAGGTGGTAATAGGTAGATTTGTGGTTTTCAGAGACAGCCCGGTTAGGTGTTTCGCCCTGCTTCCCGTCTATGCTAAACTAAGCCTATTTCCCAAAATGTCAAACCATTGCTTTAAGATTGAAAAGATTTAAACTATTTTTTGATCGACATAGAAGCCCAGCAAAGAAAAGGAGGAGTGAAAGCCTGGATGCAGCAGTGAAAGATGCACAAATCAGCCCAAAGACTTCACGTCTGCCTAAAAGGAAGAGGGATAAAAAGGATATGTCCATGACGTCAGACATCAGCTCCCGACCAAAAAGGACGGTAAAACCGGAAAAAGAGCTGAAAGGTAAGCTCAACTAAAGTATGAGGCACCCTTGGGATCAATTAAGGTCTTTTGTTCTGTAAAATAACATTTTGATGACGTAAAATGGAAAAATAAAATGGACCGGTTTCCAGAATTGCTCATTAAGATTTGACATGGGAGATATTTGATGGGAATAATTTAACAATTTAGATGCAGGGTCAAATTGTCTTGTTATGGTGAACATCATGTTATGGTATCATGCCCTTACCTTTTTTTCCCTTTAGAAGTACTAAGCCACCCAACAAGGCCCGGTCCAGCTCTACCCAGAAGAGTGGGGGCGATAAAGAGGCTTCCAGTTCAGAAAAAGAAAAACCCTTTACCGCACAAGAGGAAGAGGGGAAGTCTGGATGGAGGAGAGTGAACCTGTCGATAAATTCACTTAATATCATGTGTTTTATTTCATCTCATTATAAAGCACTTTGGTCAACGTCTGTCGTTTAAATGTGCTCTATAAATTAACTTGATGTAGAACAATGACTACTCCTACCTCCAGTCAAATTCTGATAAAATGTATATGACAAAAGGATCATACCTTTTACTTGGTCTTGTTCTCTTATTCATTTTTCTTAAAAAAAAAAAAGGTTTCAAAACTGCTTGATTTAATTAAGAAGTGAAGGTCTGTTTTTAATGATATTGGCTCAGTTCAGCCGTCGGGGTAGCGGTGTCAGCGTGAATGTGGTCCAGCTGCAGGTGGAGATTAAGACGCTGGTTCACAAGTATGCTGACGCATCCGTGATTTTTCGGGCTTATTGTTTATCTTCCATGCTGCATGCAAATAACATGTCCCTAAATACCTCAATGATGCTGGGTTTTAGAGAGGAGTCCCAGACAAACTGGAGGAAGCAGAGCTAAGAGGAAAAGAGGAACTGAAGTGAAAAATCTGCCGCTGCCTCTGTTTAAATAAAATCTTTTCTCTGCCTATAGTACATTCATGCGGCTTTCATGTGCACATAAATAGATTCCTCAGCTCCATTAGCTCCAGCTCAGCCTCATCCGAGTCACCAGCCACTGTCACCACCAGCGTCTCAGGGCAGATGCCCCTCCATTGCAAATCTCCCTGTAGAGGATAACCACAAAAGATTTTCTGCAATTATTCCATAATAAACATTTATCTTCCCTTCATTCACTTTTCTCTCTTGATTGGCAGCACTTTTGTTTTTACTGAGTCACACCCTAGAAAAAGAAAACCACTAATACAAAATCAGTAATGGGAGAATACATAGAAACAACTGATCTAACTTTGGCTGAACATTTTATGTTTATAGTAACCAACGCTCATAGCAAGAAACTGATTGAGAAATTGTTTTCAGAGCCCTTAAAAAAAATACAAAAATAAATAGCCCCTTTCCCACTGGACCAATCGGCTCCAGCTCCATTCACCAGTGATGGAAAGGTGACACCAGGAGGGATCCGCTCATTTTCAACCCTTTTCAATCGTGATTCTATGACACGCTGGGGGGGGGGTCAATCAACCAATGTGTCCCTGAGTAAGACACTTAACCCCTACTTGCTGCAGAGTCGTAAAACCGCTGACATATATCGCAAATGTAAGTCGCATTGGATAAAAGTGTCAGCTACATGACATGTCATGCCATAATGCATTGGGATGTTCCAACAACAATGTGCCAAATCTAAGCAACAGGAGATATTTGAAAAGTTGTTTTAAAGAGGCGCGGTTCCCAACAGCGGAGAGGTCCGATCAGATATAGCCTACATATCACAGAAAATAAAGTAAGAAAACAAAGTAAGAAAAAGAAAAAAAATAAGAAGTCACTTTTAACAGTCATAGTCTTATTTTAGTTGTTATACTTTCTTTACCATCTATGCTTTCTTTAATAATACAGCGTACGCCTCAGGGAAGAACTCCCATCCCCTCTGCATTGTGATATTTACCTAAAGTCTAATCCAAGAAAATCTTTTAACGTATCATAGTAAATAAAGAGATGTTTTGGTAGATAACGTGCAGCAATAACTCGTAAAAGGAGCTCAACTGGGTTAGCTCTTCTTCATGACATGAGTTAAAAAAATAATCCACATGTAGTCCGTGTGGACCTTTTGTTTTTTTTACTCAGGTTGATCAAGGGAGCAGATGTGCTTATCCTAAGACAGAGAGTACCCTCTAAATCCTGACTGTACACAACAAAGTGAGTGTGTTCCAGCAGGGGACACGTTGAAGAATGTCAAAAATGCACATTGGCGTTAGTTATTTAGTTTTAACAAAGCTGGGCTAGCAGTTTTCCTCTGCTTCCAGTCTTCAAGCCAAATTAGACTCAACACGTCCCTATCTCGGTACAGGGAGCAATCATTTGTGATGATGATCATTATATAGTGTCATGCTTAATTAATATGGACAGATGGGCTTCTTAGTCATGCTGCCTACTGCCATACAGCTATCAGCTCAAGAGGGGGGTCCCTTCTTGTGGGGTTTCTCCCATTTTTTCCCTATTAACATGCGCTTAACCACGGCAATGACAGAAACCCCCTGATTTATTCTTTCCCACCCTTTTTACTGGCGTATTTATGTGCAGTGAGTGTAGTGTACTGTCTACCAGTACAGGTTTATTTTATAGTGCTTCAAGTGTTTTGCTGCGACATCAAGAACTGCATTCATAAGCTTGTTTGACTCTCGGTAAACAAAAGTGAAACCCTGTAAAACCAATCTAGCTTGTTATAGAGACACAGACTCGCTGATAGAGAGCTACAGTAAGTAGGAGCTCACCAGAAATCCAGCAGCCACATTGAGTTCTGCGCCCTCACATGTATTAGTCTTATTGATTAAAACTGATTGCACTGACCACAGTCTTGGGAATTGTGTCATCCTCTTAAAAAAAGTGGACTGAAATACGGCCCACGTCATTTCACAACTGTCTTTCCGTATTACACCCATCTTTACATCTCCCTCCTCGCTGTCATCCACAACATTAAAGCTTTATTGTAGTAATAAAAATCCCGGTAGGTCATCTGTCAGGTAATTTCATGCACAGCAAGGTAACAGTGACAACTCAAATTACATATTTTAAAACACACGCACATGGCATAATATATGGAAACATCTGGTCTGAGATTAACAGCCTAACATCTGTCTGATCTACTGAAGAGTCTTCTGTCCTTTCAAAGAACCAGGATTATTTCATCAAAACACCAGATGGATGAATAGTTGCAATTACTTCTAGTTCAAAACCCAGCAGTCAATTAGATATTACAATCTCTCCGTGATGACCGTGGTAAATGGATAATGGCTCATGCCCCACAGACTGGGATAATTAAACTACAAGTCATACTCTAGAACAAGTTGAAGTTGAGCAGCATCTGATGTGGCCGATCATTGTGCGCTCTGGGCCGTCGCTGACTCTCACAACGAGTTCCCCTTTTGAGACGTGACCTCAGTCAGGGTCAGACAGCCCTCGTTCCTCCTCTGATCCTCCCTGTGCTTTACTGGGACATCTCAAATCTCATGGAAGCATGACTCGTGCATTCATGTAAGCTTATTCTCAGTAAACCCACACAGAGAAGAGCAGTCTGCACACAGACTGAATGGAGCTTTATATTTCTTAATGCGGCAAATAAGGATTAAGGCATTAAACCAAATATAGTTCTCACGATAGCTGGAGGAACCAATTACCCTCAGCATGCGCATGTTTCCGTTATAGGCATCTACATGCTAAATTTGAACAAACGTGGGAATATCACAACCTTGGAGGTTTTATGTGCATGAGTTGCATTTAATTATGTTTCTCCGAGCACTGAATGTCTTCTCCCAACACACAATCAACGGCTCTTTCATTGATATTATTGATGTGACTAACACCGCATCAGATGGTTGGTAAACAATCATAAAGCGATTACCAAAGTCACCAAAAGTGCATGTGTAAGTGAAGGTAACAAATATGAAAATGATGTCTCGGTATCAATAATTGCTATGAAAAATTGCTCTCAAAGCAAGCCAGCTGATAATGATAAGATAATGATAAGACAATGAACAACGGTCATTTGGTATTTTATCATGCATTTTTTGGGGCTCAGAGAAACCACAGAAGCATATGCAAAATATCTTGTATAAGTCATTATTTGATTGGTTAAAAATACAGATGCAGAAATTGAGAAGGAATCTAAAAAATAGACACAGTAAAACATTTCACAGAGATGCCACGTTGTGTAAAGAAAAGACAATGGCTGTCAAGTTCTAAATGACACTGTGTTCCTGCCAATGACTTGCATGTATATACTACTCATATAAATATAATAACATATAACAGCATTTTTAAAAACAACAGTTACAAAGTGCTTTCCATGGTTGAAACAGGAAGAAAAACATTCCAGGACTGCGGTGAGGTAAAATCAGACAACACAAGATAAAATGGAAATAATATACTCCAAAATATGAAATATAAAAACTAAATAAAAGGCAATAACATTAGAAAGATCAGAAATAAAATGATGTGCTTACAGTAACAAAATGCTCTTTTTTTTTTAAACTAAATTTTAAGAAGTGATCATTTCAAGCACTTTATAGCTGAAGCTTTAATTCAAGTCAGGAATACTGTTAAATTCATGTATATGTGGATTCAATTCAAATATTTATAACTGTCTGGTCATTATTGATTATGTCTCATAGTTTATAGTTCATATTGACAGCACACAGACAACTGTTTTGTCTTCCACTGTCTCTCATGTGTGAATACTGCTGATCAGAGGAAAAGCATTTGTTTGCTCGTCGTGCAATATTCAAAATTCAATCACATTTGCAAATGATTAAACATTGGTAAAACAGGGATAATAATGCTTCAAAATAGCACAGAAAAGTACCATTGAAATAAAGAAACAACTTCTATTGTTTTCTCCAATGCAGTCTCAGGATGTCCAGTTAAATTTGTAATTATTTCAGGTGTCGGCAACATGCACTGTTGATACAGGAGTATATTTTTTAAAAACTTGAGTTCAGAGTTACATAGATCATTTTAAAAATCTACTTAAAATTGTCCTCACACATGGCTGACGATTTTTTTTCAACATAATGCGTAACCATCATATTTAATTAAAGCGTCTACTAGCTAAAATGGCTGTATGTTTTTTTTCTTTTTGTTGCTTTGAGCAATATTCCCAGTAACCACCAGATGGCAGCACAGCATTTCAGATTTATGTTATAGTCACTAGTATTGTTTTTTTCCCCTCATGTAACCTTTTGTCCTTTCTTCCAGGATTCACTGTTGCTACAAATTGGGACACATGTCCAATTAAAGCTATATTTGAAATATTTTTTCATGTTGTAATTAAAGCCAAATTTTTACTATTTCTCAGGCTACTGGAAAAAGGAATCCTCCTGTTAAGCCAGGTTCATTCCAACTCAGAGTGAGATAGCACATATCCAGTGTGTCACTCGGGTAATATCGATTACAATGAGTCATTACGGTGACATCAACCCCAAAGTGTCAAATGGCGAGGTAAAGTCTTAATTGGAAAATATTTGATCAAAGAAAGAATTATGACTCCAATAGGTAATAACTTCAGTGACAGTCAGAGGAGCCTCTCTCTTATTAGTTCCCTGGGGAAATCGTTTTAATAATAGTGTGAATCATTCCATGAAATTAGTATACATTAGTGGATCATGTTTCCAGAGATACATGATCCAACCTAAAATAACATTTACTGTAGTAGTTAATATCATTAAAGGCATCCAAATCAAATCAGTTAATTGTGTCATTGACTTAGTATTCTCAAGAGAAGAAATTGCTGAATAGGTCTGAGACGGCTGACCCAGAATGGACACACCCCGTGAAGCCGAATCAACATCAACACAACAACATCATGTAAATGTTCTATTCAATTTCTGTTTTGAATTTTTTGCTTCAGATGAGTCATCTGACTGGTCAACAAACTTGTGACAAGTCCCAAACATTTATGTCTTACTTCCTGTGTCTCATGTGATGACTCAGAGAGCGGCAGTGGGTATCAATCGGAGAAGTTTCATTGTATTGTGTCATAGTAGCCTACCTTCGAAACCATGACAACCACGGTAAGCAGTATTGTTACAGTTTGTAGACGTCATGCGATGTAGTGAAAAAGTGTGTGAGAAATCGCGTGCCTGCTCTTGTTAGGCTTGCTTCATCATGTTGATCATTTATTTTGGAGGCACATTTGATGCTTTCTAAAAACTGCGCTGATACCACCAGGTGCTACCTGAAACCTGTTTGATTGGTTATGACACAGTAACACAGAATTCATGTCAAAAAAGAAACTGATTCTTACAGGCACCATTCCATTAAATGTACAGTACCTAATTTAAAATACTAAGGCTATAGTGGCTCCTTCAACATTATACACATGTAGCCTATATATTTGCAACAAAGATTGAATGTAAACAAAAAGAATGCCATAATTGCAACAAAAAAAACAAAGAAGACCTGACGTGGTGTACTAGATTTTATGTCGTTCCGGCTTAAAACTGAGGAAGTCCCAGGATTTCCTCTCATGTTGTCATAATAAGCTGGTGAGAGCCAACTGTCATCTGAATACAATTATCCCTCAGGGCAAAGTGCACGTGAAAATAAAACTCCCAGCCTCTTGGATCTCCAGTTTTTGCCAGTGTGCCACGAAAGGTGTTTACAGAAATGTTTTGTTGTAGCGATAGAGGTGGTGGTGGTGGTGCCCACACAGCACATCACCCCAACCCTCATCCACCTTCACTGGCTCCCAGTTAAGTCCTGAATCCCATAGAACATCGTCCTTCTCACCTATATAGCTCCATGCCCCGGCCCACCAGTACCTCTCCGACCTCCATCCATACACCCCACCCTGGCCTGCTCTCCATTCCCCACACCAGACTCTGTACTGTTGGAGACGGAGCCTTTAGTGCTGCAGCCCCGTCCCTCTGCAACACGTTCCCTGCAGATATCCAAAATGCTACCTCCATGGACATTTAAAAAATAAAAAATAAAAATAAAAAACTCCTGAAACACCACCTGTTCACCACAGCCTACCACCTCTAATTCTGTGTCCTTGGGTTTCTTGAAAGGCGCTTTATAAATAAAAGTTATTATCAATATTAATCATATAACTGCACATGCAATTAGTAATAAGTAAAGACAGAATACAAACTAATGGAACAAAGTGGTTACAAAAACTGACTCACCAATACATTTACAGGAGAGACAAAAACAAAGTTCTGTTTTTTTTTTTTAATAGCCCAGAAAAGTGTCTAGAGGGGAAGTTGCACGTATTGAACACAGTCAGAAATAGGAGCTTAACCAGGTACAAACAAAGCACTGAAAAGAGCTTGTTTCAGTCATGTGTCAGGGATCATCTTAACCAGACTCAGGCAACCCTGACTCATGCTCTAATTTCATAGTAATGGTGTTAACTAGGGATAGTTTCAAGAGCTACAGCACATCTGATGTCCTGATTAATATTTGGATGCACTGTATGTTATTATAACAACAGGATCCATCAATGAGTAGTACCACTACCTATAACGGTTAATCAGACGGTCTTGGTACCCGCGAGCCACACCTGCTGTCAATTTTTGATTTTCCTGGTTCCTGGTATCTGCTGAATGTAAAAAATCCAACAAAATCATATGTATGAAAGAATGGGATAATATCTTATGAAATCATTACTTTTGTTAGGAGTGGTTACTCCAGCTCATGGAACACAACTGCATGTTTAGATGTTGATTGTTCAATTTGTCTCTAATGAAAAAACTATTAAATTAAATATGGTTGAGGTTAAAGTACAACAAATGGTTTACTGAAAGAAAATGTTGCAATCCATATTGCCGTGAAAATGTGTAGTAAAATGGCCTGTGAACAAATTACAGTACACAGCCTAATGTATTATTCAACTTCAAATAACACTATAACTATATTGTATGGAACTTAATTTTCCATTCAACTTCCACTTATGTTAATGCTATTTCCTTTTTTTAGTAAGGCACTTATGTGAAGCCTATGTTGTTAAGCCAGCAGGGTGCTATACAGTGCTTATGTTTAGGAACCCATGTTCAATTTGACTAAACAGAGGAATAAAAAGAAAAAAGATGTTGTCAAAATTGATCTTAATGCCCTGTTTAAAATAATTATGAAAAATCCAACCTTTAAGGAGACCAATTATCTATGAGAATGAATAATGGATCGTAAATGAATAAAGGATGTTCCTTAATATACAGGGGGCATAAGTATACACACCTCTATGTTAAATTCCCATTGAGGCAGGCGGATTTTTATTTTTAAAAGCTCGTTATTTCATGGATCCAGGATACTATGCATCCTGGTAAAGTTCCCTTGGCCTTTGGAATTAAAATAACCCCCCATCATCACATTCCCTTCAACATACATAGAGATTGGCAATGTGGCGGGGGTTTTAATTCCAAAGGCCAAGGGAACTTTATCAGGCTGTATAGTGTCCTGGATCCATGAAATAACTGGCCTTTAAAAGTAGAAATCTGCCTGATGGATTATAAATGTAAAATATTATAATGGTATTGCAAAATGTCTTGCAGTTTTGAATCTTGCCGTGTTTTCTGCTTACCAAGCCTGATAAGATTTACAGCATAATGACTAATGCTGACGTTGTCCACTTTTATTTGGTGATATGATATAACATTTTAAAATGTGAATTGGGTTTATTATAAATTCAATATTTACAATATTTACTTCACATGTTTTTTTTTTCCTGTATCATCATTTATTAAAAATAACACAAACCTAATCCCCATCAACCAAATGAATGGTGTCTGTCTGTGAGTTTAGGGCCTAGTTATGGAAACACCTACATCATGAAACTTCCAGCTGCATGCTACTACGGCTGATGAGTCGAAACTACGTGCGCGTCCCCGCCCACCTTTAACAGAAACCGCCTAAAAAAGCTCGCTCCCGCTATTTCCACCCCCATTTAAGGTGCGGAAGAAGAACAGGTGCGTGAAGAATCTCCGAGAAGCTTTAGCTATAAATTGAACTATCACCGTTGCTTGCTAGCTTATTTTCAGAAAGTTAAGGAATACCTCAATAGATAACAGAGGAACTAACTTTATCAGCAACACAGCGAACTTTGCCAAACCGCTTCAGAGTGTGAGGAGTGGGGGATTTGTACCTTCACGGCAGGTGGACGTCGTCTTTGTTGCTTCGCAAGTCAAGTCGAAGGAGAAGCGGAAAATGGCCAACTCGGGTTTGCAGATTTTGGGATTCGCCCTGTCTCTTCTCGGCGTAATTGGACTGATAGTTGGCACAATGTTGCCCCAGTGGAAGATGTCCGCTTATGTTGGGGACAACATCATCACGGCGATATCCATGTACGAAGGACTGTGGATGTCCTGCGCGTTCCAGAGCACAGGCCAAATGCAGTGCAAGGTCTACGACTCAATCCTGCAGCTCAACAGTAAGTAACCCACTTATTGGCTTCAAAGTAGGCCTGTGCGTCGCCGAAAGTGTCAAAAGTTTAAGAGGCTTTCTGTCATGTCTTAATAATACATTTAAAATGTCTTTCCCGTTTTTGACACTTTTAAATGCAGCTCAAAATAGGCTACTTTACAGTGTGACGTTAAAACAAAAGATGGAAATGACCTGTGGGCCTGTTGAAAAGCGGTTTAATGTTGTCTGACTTAATTGGCCTGACTTGTAATTTATCTTTCGAAGCTAACATTGTCGAATGAACTGGTTTCAAAGTAACACAGTTCACAGTAACTAGCTACTTATCGAAGGACTTCATGCCTGGTTGCCTACACTGAAAACCTGTACGTTAGTTAACGTGTGACAGGAAATGATGTAACACATTAACACGCACCTGTTGGGAGTACAGAAGCTATTCACTTTTTGTCTAGTTACTTCCGAGCTGTCTTTTACAACTCTTAACGGTTACCAGATTCCTTTGGAACCGATTCTGTAACTTATTAACTCATTTTACCCACTCAGAATGCTGTTATTTAGTTTGAACCACAGTACGAGGCCTTAAGTGCCATAAGAGATTTATTTTTTATCGTAGGGTAAAATTTAACCTGTTTTCAAAAGATTTCTATAATACAAATCTTGGGGTTTCTTCGAAACAAAATGTCCAAAAGAAATAACATGGGGGTTCCTTGCAAAGCTCTGTACAAATAAAACAAATCATCAGTTCACTACTTTAAATTAAATTAGGTGTTTTATTCAATAGAATTAGTTTTTTTAGTTCTTTTATAAAAACGTAAAATAGCCTAAAATGTGGGGAAAACGCAGTGACATAACGTGGGGGGGGGGGG
>NC_048419.1:4603356-4605779 GCF_013103735.1 Etheostoma cragini | reverse complement strand
GTTCAGAGACTCATATTAAAGTGAACCGGTTATTCATTTGGAGGCCATGAACTAAATAGAACATCTAAAAGCTAAACAAAGTTAAACTATTGTTACATTTCCTCCTTAAAGTGAAAAAGTCCACTTATTGTAAAGGAGTTGCTAAATGGGCTAATGGTGGCCTGACTGATGGAGACTTTATTGGACAATATTCTTAAATTCAACTGATTTATTACGCTGCCCTCAGGCCTCAACTGCCTGAATGTCACAGGGAAATCATCCGTTATGTTTTGTATGTAGGGCCCGCCCTGTGTGTTCTTGGCTCAACACGTTTACCCAAAAGCCCTTAGTTGGTAACTTAGTTCTTGAGGGAAAACTTCACAAATTGACTTTTCTATTTTAGCAGCGCATGTTTTTCTATTTGTTTTACTATCAAAACATGTGATAAAATATCCACAGCCCAATGGGTCTTATCGCCTCTTCAAACATGAACACAAACCAATTTTGATAAACATTGTGATTAAAGCTGTGGTTAGATATGGAGCAACTGAACAAATAATGGCCTGTTCTTCAGAAATGCCTGCTCAAAATCTAACCCACCTGAAGTTCAGGAACTGTGAATACCAGACCTCTTCAAAGTGTGATGACTAGATTAAGACTCTTCAGTTTGAGCCACATTGGGCATTCTTCGCATTCTTTTTTTTTTTCTTTTTTTTTTGATGGCAGTTTGTAACAACAAAATGTCCACCTGCTGAAAAGCTGGCTGCCAGTACCTGAAATTGGGAGTGTCTTTATAATGAAACCTGAAACCTGGTTAGACCTGTTTCTGACTCTCTTGCATGCAAACAACCCACCCACTCCCCAACCCCCTCTAGTTTTTCCAAGTATCCGGGTAGAGCCAGTTTCTGTGGCTAGTTGTTAAAGGGAGTGGCAATGAGACACAGGAGACATAAGCCGCAGGAGACATAAGCCACTCTGTTGTACATGAACAGTGTTTGTTCTAAACAACCTTTTTACTTTTCTTTTCAAATGGTGGCTTTAAAACTCAAACTGCAGGGGAGAAGTCTTATCAGCACAAATCAATGTAGAAATGAAGTTTGAATGCAAGTGATGTATAGTCTCACCCAGGTAAAGCCTGTCGCGTCTCGCCACACCCATGACCCTGTGTACAGAGTATTAAATACGTCCAATAACTGATGGATTAACCCCACTCTGTCCTCTTGTCCAGGTGCCCTCCAGGCAACCCGCGCCCTCATGATCGTGAGTATCATCGTAGTGGCGGCTGGCTTGGGCGTAGCCTGCATGGGAATGAAGTGCACCACCTGTGGAGGAGATGACAAAACGAAAAAGTCAAAAATTGCCATGGCTGGTGGCGTTATAATCCTGGTTGGATGTAAGAAGCCCTTTTATCTTTTATTTTTTTATATACATATTACTCATTGCGGTTTTTAAGTGATGCTCTTAATTGTTTTCCCACAGCTTTGTGTGCCATTATTGCCTGCTCATGGTATGCTAACGACATCATCAAAGCCTTCTACAACCCCTTCACCCCCGTCAACACAAAGTAAGTGCATGAGACTGTTTAGCTAAACGCAACCTTCATGTGCTAAATCTTTCCTTTTGCTAAGGGCCGCTTTTGAAATTGAAAATGTTAAAGTAACAATTACCACGGTGCTGGTTGTTTATCTTTTTAATTAACTAAAATGTGCTTAATTGACCAGAACAGGTGCCACCAAACATTTAAGCTGAACATTTTCTTTTGCAGAATACTATATCTCTACATGTTAGATGTACTGGTGATCTATATCCATGTGTCCAGCCACTTTAGTGCTGACAAATGTGTTGTGTATAAGCTGGAGCTCTCCTCCCATTGGTTTGCCCGTTTTGACTCTGTAAATTGTCTTTCTGAAGGTATGAGTTTGGGTCTGCCATCTTCATTGCCTGGGCTGGATCCTTCCTGGCTATAGTGGGAGGTGGCATGCTGGCAGCGTCCTGCCCAAGAGGGAAACCATCCGCTAAACCCAAGTATCCCATCTCCAGACCCGCCAGTAGCAAGGAATACGTTTGAGCAGGACTTGACTCATTGGTAGAGGCTGAAGGAACACTTTGATATTTGTGCTAGTCCAACTCCGAGATTTTTTTTTGGAAAAGATGTAATGCTAGATGATCAGTACTTGTTTTTATTTAATATTTTTAGTTTCTTCAGGGATACCCTGTTATGTTACTGTAATATTTTAACAAACAAGTTTTAAATAATGGCGTTTACTTTTTAAAGAGCATATTGGCCTTGCCCTGTCTTGAACTACAGTTAGTGCTTGCTTACTGATATGTATACTATGTAGTATGCTATCCACTTAGTTGACACCTATAAAGCACAATGTTAAAATGAAAGTGATAAAATTTGGTAAGTAGAATCATGTATTTTTTTTTGCATGCTACAATGT
>NC_048419.1:4602692-4603346 GCF_013103735.1 Etheostoma cragini | reverse complement strand
TACAGTGCCTTTTGGGGGGGGGGAGGTTTGAATGCACTAAATGGAATTTGACAGCTCACCATTTGTCTGTGGAGGCCGAATGGATAGTAGTTCAATATCTGGCCTCTGAGAAGCAATTTGATACCATTTTATTTCCATGCATTCGTTCCTTTTATTTAGACATACACTACAAATCATTTAGTACCACTGTAGACTGTTTAGATTTAATCAAGTGTTGGAGTGAAATTGTAACTAAATATATTGCAGTATACAGAATCCTTTTACTCATCCTGCCAAGGTTTTATTTTTAATATGACAGCGTAACAAATGACTATTTGACTTGTTCTGTAATAGCGGTTTGTGTGAATGATCTTGGCTTATTGCTGTTTTTTGTTTAAGTCCAAAAGCTGTTGCTGCACTTGCCAGATTCAGTCTTGTTTTTTTTTATAACTTGTGATTTGCAAAGTTTGTGTTGTACATAAAATAAAAATTGAAAACCATGTTTCTATTTTAGTTAAAATGTCTTGATGCAAATTAATGAACGTGAACACGCATACAAGGAAATACAACGGTTCAAAAAAGTTTTAGTAATACTTCAAAGGGAAGTAAAATGTACATTTTCAAAATAAATGGAGCCAAAAGAAGCTTTATGCATCAGTATACACCATGAGTACA
>NC_048419.1:4540898-4602458 GCF_013103735.1 Etheostoma cragini | reverse complement strand
GCCACCTTGTGGTGTATGTAGGTAACTGCTTTTAGTTTGCTAGACATATAAATGAGTGGATAGATGTACTATGCATTATATAAACAGTGTATATGTTCAAAGTATTGGTGTATTTCTTGGATCCCTTAAGCTGTGGGGAAAGCTTCCTCTGCAGTGAAGCATTTTAACCTGAAATATCTGACAAACTGGACTGGGCCGAAAACACTAGAGCCCTCTATAGGAAGGGCCAAAGCTGTCTCTATTTTCTGAGGAGGCTGAGGTCCTTCAACATCTGCAGGAAAATGCTGAGGATGATTTATGAGTCTGTGGTGGCCAGTGCTATCCTCTTTGCTGTTGCATGCTGGGGTAGCAGACGCCAACAGACTCAACAAACAGATTCGCAAGGCCAGTGACGACGTGGGGGTGGATCTGGACTCTCTATTGGTGGTGTCAGAGAGGAGGACGCCGTCCAAACTACATGCCATTTTGGACAATGTCTCGCACCCACTCCATGGCTTGTTGCTCAATCACAGGAGCACTTTCAGTGATAGACTCATTCTCCCAAAATGCACCACAGAGCGCCACAGGAAGTCATTCCTGCCTGTGGCCATCAAACTTTAGAATTCCTCCCTCTAAATGTCTGACACGCAGACACTTGAAATTGAAACAGGACAATATTATCTGTATTATCTGTTTTGTGCAATAGGACTGGCCTGACGTGTGCAATTCTCAACTACTACAATTATTAGTTTTATTATTTTACATTTCACCATTGCAATTCCTTAATTATGTAAATAATGTATAATAACATTCCTTTATGTAAATACCGTACATAGCCACACCCCTTATATTTCTTTATTTGTATTTCTACTGTGATATTTATGATATTTGTTCAACTGCAACACAGAGTTTCCCTTCGGGGATCAATAAAGTATTTCTGATTCTGATTCTGATCTTTGTTCCTCTTGTCTTTTTACACCATCTCACATTACCTCACTTGGTCATGTCTTCAAGTTACAATTCTTCTGATTTATTAGACCCACCAGTGTCTTGCTGTAGTTCTCATTTCCCTCTCTTCTCATTCTCTAATCATTCTTTCCTGCCCTCCTGTCAGATCTAAGAAGTGATAATGATAATGAGGGACCAAACCGTCTAATTCCAGTCTGTCTCTGTCCTATAAACTCACACAACGCAACCACACCAGAGAACTCTATTAGTTAACTCTATTACCATAACATTTGTCTTCATGCATACAATTCTGACCACAAAACATCTGTTGGCTTGTCTAATCTAAACAGAAATGTAAGGCCACCACAGCTGTGCTACTGAGTCACTGAATAATGAGTTATTAATGTTCATCGCCCTTTTATCACCCTGACAGAAAATGATGCACTGCTGTATCATTTATTGGATCATTAAAGGTAATATAAGCAGAAGTGGCCTTATTGTGTCTGTTAATCCACTACCCAGACTGTCGTCACATAGACACACACACACACACACACACTCACATTGTGAATGACTGGAGTTCTATCCAGAAGATGTGTTTGCTTGCGCAGGATATTTTTTTTTTTTATGTAAAATATATCATATGCCTACCAGTGTAAATCACATAGCATGGCTCCAATGGGAAAATGTGCCTTATCTCCTCAAAACGTACATTAAATTTAGATTGGATTCTTCTGCCTTCTGTAACAAAACCCAAAAGCAAGAAAATTCCGGTCACTTTTTATGTTACTCTTGATTATTTTCAAGATAAAAAAACCCGACTTGAATCGTGTACGTGTACTTCCAGTGAGCTAAAACGGCAGTAAACGGGGCAAGTTTTAGAAAGCCTTTGTGCCTCTTAACAGAAATACAAAAGAATTGATATGTCTGTTCAACATGAACAAGGTTCTTAGCTACGTTTTCAACTCAGATATTGTTTTAATTCACCTAACCCGTCTTGCTCTTGCTGGTGGGGAGCTTGCTTGCCTGGTTAGCTGCTAGAGCTAGCTGTTAGCTGTTAGCTGCTGAAGTTTCATCTTTTGCAAAGTGGTTTAAAGTAATAGTTTTTAAGATTAACTTATGTCTGTATACACACACTTTGGCTCACCATCTGGGTTTATATCACACGAGTCATGACTCCTATTTAATTTTTAATCTTACCATTAGAGTAGCTTGACAAAATAAAAGTATAGTTTGTTAGTATATCGTACTAACAAACGTTGCCAATACACTTATTAGATGGGAGCGTCTGCTCTCACCATTGGACGTGTGTTAAAAAGACAACTTTCCGTCACTTCAAACTCTGTCTGAATGTCTATAGAAAACAGCTCAGGAAGATTTCGTTGTCAGATGACTGCACGGCTATACAAAAATGTGATCAACGGTCACAAACGCCCCAGGTAAGCTATTACACACTTTAGGAGCCAGTTGACAATCTGACCTCTGATCTAATCACAGTACCGAAAAGGCAAACAATTAGTTGCCAATTAGTTAGAATTACGTCACTTAAAAAATAAATATCAATTTAATATATTTTGAAATGGGTGGGTGATCATTTTCCTCAATAGCTTATGGGATTTCAGGGCACCAACCAGCAATTGTTTTTACTAAAACTTCTGCCTATATGCATATGGAGAAAGTCAAGCCATTTAAGGAAAGAGATGGCTGTCTACACTTCCATAACTAATGCAAAAGAGTAGATGCCAACAAAAAAAGAATTTTAATAGCTAGTATATTGTTGCACTTGCAAAAGAAATCACAGCTGCCTTTATAGCCAAAGGATGTAAAATTATTTTTATTGCAGAGAAATAAAAGCAATTATATTCCTTTTAATAAATCAATGTTTGTTACAGTCCATCCAAACCCACAGCACTTAAGACAAACTAACACTTAATTCTTGAAAACATGGAATGATCTACTTTAACAGACCCAATGCACATGGGGTTAACCGGCTACATGAACACAACGTGTAGCCTCACTACACTTCAGCAAAGGTGGGAACTTTGTAATCCATCTGCAAATCCTTGTTCGGAAAGTTTTAAGCAACTGTGTTTTAACTCCTTTGTGTTTTCAGTCACACAGTTCATACATTAACCTTTCACCTATCACTACCTGTGGATTGTAATCACAGCACCACATAGGACTGAAACAGACCATCCCTACTTACAGTGCACTTCAGTTGTAATGTTTTCCAAAGCTGGCTGCTTAATACAAATGATTGATTACTTCTGGACGGTAAAATTAATGAAGACTAAAATATTATGTGAACAGTCGGATCTGGGCCATAGAAATCTCACAATAGCATAAACATTCAACATCTCCAATAGCGCAACTGTTTTTTCACATTGATGTTGGACAATACTAGAAGAAAAAAAAAGTCAACATTGCAATCATCACTGCCCAATGCTCTATTGTTTCTTGAACTGGTTGCCATTTGTTTAGAGTGTAATGATGCGATGCATTTATTGTTCCTGCCTAGGCCAAATTTATTTTTCGGTATATATAAAACAAAAACATGAAGACATTCTGCATACCCGGGTACCAACAATCTAGCGAGAATTTTATTTACACATTTACAAAGATGCAAATTTGTAAGCTGGCTCTCCCTGGGTTCTGTCAAACCAAATCATTTCACTGCCCCAATAAAAGGGTGACTAGGAGAAAAGACGATGCAACTCCACGGTGCACCGACGGCATCCACATCACTATCTCTTGAGTGTCCTTGTACAGGAGGGCAGGTGGAGCTGGAACTTGTGAGGCACTAGTTTGGCTTCAGAGGATTTGAGAGGTGCTATGGGTATAAACAGCTATTAAAAAAAAAAGGAATAAAACAGACTTATTTATCATCCTTCAACGTCTGTCTCCACTTCCACAGCTCCGCAATCACCTAAAAGAAAAAAACATGACATTTCAGATGTCGAATTACAAAGGAAAGGAAAAACCAAGTTAGCACTTTTCAAGGTCTCTTTTCTAATCTGCTTCTGTACATAAAGGGATGTCATTGTATTTACTTTAATGTCACATTTGTGAGCTCCCAGTAGTCAGACCACACAGTGGACAAAAGTGCAACAAAGTGGACCAGTATTAACCAGGACCAAAAACTGACAACATCCAACTTTTAGTTGAAAGATGTTCATTTTCATCAGAACTATTAAATAAAAAGGCCAAAACAAATACTAGACAAAAATAAAATAAGCAAAACAAGTCAAGTCTAACAATTCAGTCAATTTTCAAGGCCAATGACCTCAAATGGTTTCTTGGTTATTGTTTTTTTTTCTCAAGGTCATTTAGGACAATGGGTGTATAATAAACTTGTACTGTACCTTGGTGTCTGAGACTTTGTGATTATTCATCATGAAGTTCTCAAACTTGGACTGGACTTTGGGTAATGTTATTCCCTGTAGAACAGAAAGTGTTAAAAACGTTTTAATTGTATCATTATTTCTTCACTCATGCTACTTATTACACTTTAAGGTAATTGGAAAAAGACCGACCTTCTTCACCGACTCAATCATCTTGGCTTTAATCTCAGGAGTGGTGGCAGTTGTTGGGGGTTTCGGAGACTTACCACCCTTACCTTTAGGGGTGTTTACCTATAATGAACAGGACATTTAGACAATAGGCGACATTTTTGTTGTCGTTTGTCTTACCATGTGGAGAAATTAAATTGTACAAGGGTTAGCAATAATTCTTAACAATCTAGTTAAGACCGTTTAATGACTATTACGAACAAAAATGTAAGACCTACACAACAGTTAGCAACTGGCTTAAACAAAGCCCTAATTTCTGTTTCTCAAGCCAAGTATCGCTAAACTTGCACCTCTCTATAGTTTAAGAATAGAATGGGTGTCATGTCTGGTACAAGCCAAAAGAGACCTGTGCCAATAACATAAAAGCCGATTGGCAGCAATATAAACTGCGTGTTGGTAGTTGTAATACAGCAAATTATATATTTGGACCAGTAAAATAAACTCCAACGCCACGGAATCAAGGGAGCATTTCAATGAGCATCAGATAGATGTAGGAAAAGTAAGAGCTGTTTAAAATTAAGACCTAGAACACAATAATTCAGCAAATTTAAGATTTTATAAAGACTAGCATTTTGATTTGGAAAATTTAAACATTTTAAGAGCCTGCTGGCCTACTTGTGTAACAATGCTTATATAACCATATTTTCAGGACAACCTGGGATGTCAGGATAGTTATTATACAGGCTACATCCAACAATGTAACTAGAGTCCCCTATTTGCTATTCAGTGGATTAATATATATATACACACACACACACACACACACAGTTTATAAACTAATGGTTACCTGCTTTGTGGCTGGAGTGGCCGGTTTGGGACTCTTGCCATTCTGAGCGGGGGCTGGTTTTTTGGATGGGGTCGCCTTGGCCTGTAACCAATGAGCACTCGTTAGTGAGAAAGGAGTGCACGTTGAGCGGAAACCACCCAAGCTAAAAGTAACTGTTGCTTGCCTTAACAGGGGACTCTTCTTCCTCGCTCTCCTCGTCATCCTCTTCATCATCATCCCTTAAGAAAAAGAAACATCGTAATTGCATAAAATATGTTTGTTCACCCTTCCCCTATCCAACCTTTATTTAGCAAATTCTGGCAAATACAAGCTTCCTTTAACACCACATGGTGTACCAAATACACACTAGGCATCCAACTATCAATGTTGTATAACTAAACCTAGGCCTATTTAGTTAAAGTGTCATATTACATTCAATTAAAAAAAGTATATTTTCAAATAATAAAAACCTCAAACTAAGTCATACATTAAGATAATACATAAACACTGCCTCAAAATGTGCAACCTAACTTTCAGAACTAACTTTTAACCTAGCTAAAGCTGCGACCTAACGATTTTGCAGCTCTAAATGATCCCGAACTTGATCATTTGTGGTTGTCCCTGCCGGTCTCTCACAGCCCCTTACTTGCTCTTATATTTTGTAATTCACGCATGTCAATCTTCACGGCACGTTTCTACAGCAGCATGATGTCGTTTTGCGAAATATATAATCTGTGCAGAGACGTATTGAGCCAAAGTGCCAATTTGAAAAGTAATTCAGTTCAATAATAAACATGCTGATAAACACAGACGCCCATCTGCATCATGAGCAGAAATGGCTTCTATTCCCAGCAAGACTTGCAACGGAACATTTAACTTATGGTTTATTTTATTGTGTAATATCACTTTAGGTATCATGTGATGAAACATGCACAGCAGTTTGCTAGAGAATTAACAGAACAGTTTGATTTTAGTGTTGAAGTTTTGGGATCCACTGAGTTCCAGTGGATGTAAAGATTAGTCAGTAAATGTGTATGGAGTTTGACACTTACTCGTCATCTTCCTCGTCATCATCTTCCTCGTCATTCCCCACCATTTTAATTTTTTTCTGTATGGAGGTCAAAAGTGCACAATGGTCATTTAAATTCAGAGAAATTTGAGACAAAAAAGTGAAGGATGTTAAACAAACCTGAGACTTGAGGGCTGGGGACGAAGCAGGTCTTTTCTTTGATGTTCTGACATCTTCCTCCTCATCCTCCTCCTCATCTTCATCATCATCAGAATACTGATCAGCCCCCATCACTAAGAAAAAATAAAGACCGTAAACCAAGCCACCAAAACCAAATGGATATGCGGTGCTATATGAAAAGGTTTGCTCATTCAAATGTCAAGAAACTAGTAAGTAATGCAGAACACAGCGTTTTCTGTGATCAGTTTTGAAACATCTGTATTCTCGTGACAAATACTCACTGACAAGGTGTTGTCCACTGATATGGATTGGACCAGCACCTGCCTTCAGACGGAAAGTTGCTGGGGGTGAGATTGTGAAGCCACCGAGACAGACCTGCAACACATACAAACGTTAATACTTTTCTGAGCAGCATTGTCCAACCAATGCAGCCTTAAACTCCTGTGGTACGCTGAAGGGAGACCACAGCTTGACACCGTTTGTGTAACTTACACTCGGCAGGGTGGAGGGCTTAAGTGAAACCAGTGCTGCCTTGATGATCTGACCCTCTGTGTCTTGTCCTTCCACCTCCACCATGTGAAGTTCGTCTTTTGTGCTGGGGTCCACACAGGCCTACAGAAAAAGAAAAAAAAGCATGCCGACTTTAAATCTATGACAACCATTGGTCTCCTTCATACCTGACCTGGTTGGCTCTGTCAAACGCTGGGGCGTTTGCCCATTAGGTTCAGTTCGTTGGTGGTGTTAAAGACTCTGCCATCGTTGATTTGAGCAGGAATTTAAAAACTACTTTTAAATCCAATACATCATCTAGGGTCCTGTTTAAGTGTATATTATTATTGCTGATTAAAATGTCTGTTACATCATAAGATTTAAAAACAGTGGGTTCAGTTAAGTGCAGCCTGACTTAACTTGTTCAACCTTCAATTGACCTAGTCACTTCTGCACAAGATAAAAACAATTTCTCATTGTTTTGGTCAAATTGTTTTTGTAGATGCATGCAATTGATCATGACTGTCTGCAGTTCTTACAGATTGTGAATTTGTCCAGAATTTAATTGCTTTTAAGTGACTCTTGACTTCCATTTATGAAGGGGATACTTTAAGTGAATGTAGCCATGTCTAAACAGAAAAGTATCCAAGATGCAAAGGCATATAGGGAAGGACTTTGACCAAAAGAAAAGGCACAATATTTAGAGAAATTACAATTTGTTGTGATGCGGAGTATCTCCAATATGGGGACTTGCGGTCTGATGACACATGCTGAAACTCCTCTAGTGTACACAAGAAAATACCTTAAGAGTACAATTTTATATTGACAACAAAACTACGCTTTTTGACAAAGCTAAGCATCTTCTTTATGAACGATTACAAGAACTCAACATTCTGATGGCAGTGACATGTTCAAAGATTGACTTTTGAGGAATGGACTGAAGATTTTGAGCGAGTTACAGGCTTTTGCAGGTCGTCCATTGTGTGGTGCTGTTTGTAATAATTGCTTTGAATAAGATTTACTTTATTCAATCAACTTTCCGGCTCTGTGCCTAGTGGGTGCAATGGCCTTGCAATACGAGGCATTTTGACGGCTGTACAAACTGTACCCTTATATTATGTAAATCTATGTGGACAAGACCCAAAGTGATTTCGTAAGTAGCAAAAATGCTGGCTAGCAGAGGAATACAGAACATGTGTAAAGTTATAACATAATTCGGGCCATGACCCCTCTATGATCAGATCTCAAGGTACTTACCATCCTTAGATCTAGCTGATGCTCAAAGTCATCATTCTCTGGATTGAACACAACCGCCTTTCCAGCTTCCAGCACACAACCTGGTGAAAAGATTTCAAATGATGATTGAACATCTCACACAAAGTGCCCTGACCACAGCAGTTTGACAGTTAAAAGACTTGAACACTCTGTCACACATTGTGACAGATGTGTGGGAAGTGACCTCATTGCAGGGGGCTCTACCTCAGGAAAGCATTTGGGGTGTAAAATGCTATATTTGAAATCCCCACAAGAGGGAGCCATAAAGACTACTAATGTAAATATTTCCACATGGAGTTGCACAGGGAAGTCAGAAGAGGTAACTGGAAAATTTCGCTAACAAATGTGGGTCAAATGAACAAAATGAGCGTCTATGGTGCTTTGTAACAACCAATGGTGTTAGCACAATGGCAGATCAATACAATTCTACTGTATTTAAATTCTAAATATAGATTTACAATCAAGACATCTAAAAGTGGTGCATTTAACTAAACATGTGGGTCAAATTAACAACAAAATGGGTGTCTGTGTTGCTTTGTAACAATGATGTTAGCATAATGGCAGATCATACAATGTTAGAATTTCAATTCTTACAATAAAGACATCTAAAAGTGGTGCATTTTTAACTAATCTTCCGTTTGGAAGACCATTTCCAAAGTTATATACTATCCCATTATTGACTAGTAACGTTATATCACTGGGATGAAATGAGTTTCGCATGTCGCACGTGTGCACAATAGGACGTATTTCTCTTGTGAATGAAGTCCAAATTTGAGAGTCATTATTTCCAATTCAAAATTAAGCAGCACGCGAGTGCATTACCGTTATCCCAGCTGTGGTTCCTGTCTGGCCTAGCTTTTATCCCACGAGGAAGAAACGTTAGACTAGGTAATAGGACGGAAGGATACACATTACCGTAATATACGCACATAGTGTTACTTGAAATGTTTTAGTCCCAACGACATTAGCTAATGGCCAATTAACGTTATATAGTGTTAAGCTGTGATAGCGTCTAAAATGAAATGGCGTATTTACAGCGGGGTCCGCGTGTGCATGAATCCACGTTGAGACGGTTTTCCCTGACGACCTCAAACTGTGTCAAAATGAAACTTAGCGTTCAGTTAATCATGAAAATGTGTTTAAAATCAACCTATACAACAACGTCGACGTCAAGAGGGAAGACAAATGCCGAAATATCAACATTGTTCACAGAACATGTGCGCGGCCATGTTGGTAGTCAAACACGTGTTTCTTAGCTAGCTGATACAGACTGGGCTGAAGCCGCGTGGTTCACCAACACTCGTTTAATATCTGAACGAGCAACGCAATATACTACACTTTAAACGTTTTAAACAACAGGGACATTACCTCCCCTTATATAGGATCAAATGCAGCTAAACAATACATTTAGTCCTTTTCTTGTACGGCCAGTCAAACATGAGGACGCGTCGTTAATGTAACACCTTGAAGTCACATAACGTTCCAATAACCAAAAGTTATCTCACCGTAAAGAAAGGTCTGTGGTGCCATTGGTTCCTCGTCGTCTAGCCCGTTCATTTTTAGAATAAAACGCGGACAAACTGCTGCTTACCTACGGTGGAAGAACAAGCAACTACTCACAAACCACTGGACTATATAACTAACGTGCTAGATTCTTCCTCCGCCTCTACTCTTCTTCGCTGAAAGCCAATAAGACATGTAGAAAAGAAACAGCGCCACCATGTGAACAACAGACAGCACAGCCTTGTAGATAGATAGATAGATAGATAGATAGATAGATAGATAGATAGATAGATAGATAGATAGATAGATAGATAGATAGATAGATAGATAGATAGATGGATAGAAGGCCATACATTAAAACAAGTTTGGGCCTGAATCATATGTTACAAATGTGTTGTGCTTTGGGGGACAGTGTTCTTCATTAAGTGGTAATAAATGTCCAATGTATTTCCGATTGCCCATGAATTAACACTGCAACTCCTCAACACCCAAGTAAAGACACGCCGTGTCTTGCTTCAGAACTGCTGGGTAAAGGGAAAGGGGTTTGCATTAACTCCCCTCCGGAAGGGAAAATAGTCTCCCCTGTGCTTTCTGCCTGCCGTCTGGAAGCTAAAAACAGGAATGGCTAACAACGCTCCCATCTTTAGGCATTGGCCTAATCAGTAGCCAGGATAGCCTGGCTACTAGTTGATCACGTAATAAATGAATACAGCTACAACACACACTCCATGCATTTGAATACCAACAATCTGAATCCTTACTGTATGTGTCAGACAAACATTTGATAGCACAAAATGCAGTAAAATCCCTGCATGAGTGTAAGAGGTAATTTTTTAGCATGACAGTATTTGAATGATGCAAAAAAGAAAAGCCCTGTTAGGTAAAGGTAGGACACCTAGCGTGAGAGAGGTGTGTATTTCTCAAAATTATTAAGCATGTTAAGTTTCCTTATCACATCAGTGTTATGGAACGTTTTCAACGCTTGCATACAACTATGAGGTAATGAATTAATATATTCTGAAAGACAACAGAATTTAGACGCTGAAACTTATGATGTAATGCATCATAATTTTCTTTTGTAGTTTTGCTAGTTGATGCCACACATCCTCCTTTCACATGGCTTTTGCTCTTTTTACAGCTCTAACAAAAGAGGTGGGGAGCATCTTTAAAGAAACAAGATTGAAACAATTGAAACACCCACACACACTCACGCACACACAAACGACAGGATTCAGGAAGTTACATATTTATTCTTATGGCTTAGAATTATTTTTTTTGTTTGTGAGATTTAATAACTGTTACAAACCAAGATAGCAGAGATGTCACACTGATGTACGACACAATAGCTGCTCCACTGATAAAAAAGAACATTGATGAATATGTAAGTGCTTATCTTAGTAAGTTTTCTACTTTCAAACACACCCTGACTCATAGAAAACCAGCTGCGAGGAACTGCAGGAGTCTCCCTGTGCTGTCCTTACCTGTACCTGTCAGTGTAACATCACACATTGCGTTTAGAAGGATGACACAGTACCAAATGTTCAAATAATACATTCCAAAGCTGACATTTCCCTGCAAGATTATCAGAAACTTTCTCATATAAGGAATTTGACTCCAGTTTTTTTCCCTTATAGGTATGGCATTTCTTGTGTAACTACATACTTATGATGTTGATCAATAAGTAAGGACCCTACACATTGTATCTGTCGTTATTGTTACTATCTTTGTGATAAACTTTGACTTCCTGTCATCGGTGCCAATACAGATATTGGTTTGATGATAACAAGCCTCTTCCTGATTTATTCATCATCTTCATTTGCGGACATTTTATCATGAAATTCAAAACGTTCGCACTTTTTTTGTTTTACATTTTTGACAAAGCAGCAATTTGACCACAAGAAGTAAAGCAGCAGGTAGGTGAACATATAAAAAATAATTCAGGTCCTTCTTTCTTTTTACTAAAACTTTTGAA
This sequence comes from Etheostoma cragini, assembly GCF_013103735.1. Taxonomy (NCBI): domain Eukaryota; kingdom Metazoa; phylum Chordata; class Actinopteri; order Perciformes; family Percidae; genus Etheostoma; species Etheostoma cragini. The sequence goes on along the minus strand of NC_048419.1, from coordinate 4,590,768 downwards.
CATAGGCATAAAAGACAAGCACATACTACACAATATCAGAACCATAAAATTTACTAGCTCCAAATTCTTTGACTTTCTACTAGAGCCCGACCAATAAGGTAAGTACCAATACAAATATTTGGTTATTCAAAAAGCCAATATTCTGATATATTGGCCGATATTTAAAAAAAATAATAATCCAGAAACGGGTAACAAAACATAAACAGATTTCCCTAACATTAGTTATTTATAGTTATGTATGAGTTCTCACTAAAATAATATGATAATAATTTGTTTTAGTGTCACAACAGAACAGAGGAACCTCAAACTATATTAAAGTTCTGATAAATAAAATGTAGAAAAATACAAACTTAAGACATGAAACTTAAAGTCCTTTGAACAAAAACACATTAACAAAAAAATGCAACACAAACTATGCAATGCCAACAGTCAAAACATGGTTGACCGTCCGTTTTTATGTAATACTTTACTTTACTTGTCATTATAAATGATTCAAATAAAAAAAAATGAATCGGCCATTATTAATGCCAATACCGCTAGTTAGGAAAATGCCTAATATCGGCCGATAATATCGGCCCTCCGATATATCGGTCAGGCTCTACTTTCTACGGTTAGCTTTAGAATCTTAACAACAAGCACCATACAGACTCCGCAGGCAAGTGACAACCAGGTCAACACAAAAGTGCAGTGGTCACTGCAACAGTGAAGCATGAGTTTAAAAGAAATAATCCTTATGGCCAAATTCCCACAACAAATCAGACACATGTTAGGAGATAAATTGAAAACCTCTTGCAAAAGCATGCAATTCAATTTTGCTAAAAAAAAAAAGGTCTTATGGAAAAAGAAAAAAGAAGCTCTTCTGGTTGAACAATAGCTCTTTGCTGGTGCAGCCTTGCGGTGTAGGATCATCTTTATATCTCTAACAGACCAATCTTCTAGACAAGACTGAGAGCAATGTCTTTGTCACATCAGTCAGTTTGTATTGGGTGGGAAAACTCTGCAGGAAAGCTAAAAGCATTCCAGTCCAGTCTCCTCATTCAAGTCATGGTGAGGGAATCTGACTTTATCCAGACCAGAGCTGATAAAATGGAACGAAGAGGAGAGACTGAATGTCACACACACACACACACACACACACACACACACACACACACACACACACACACACACACACACACACACACACACACACACACACACACACACACACACACACACACACACACACTCACATTCACACTCACAGTCACACCAAGTCCTCTCATTTTCCATGTCTTTGTTTTCCATCATCTCCTCATAACCTACATCACGTTTTCAAACAGCTGCATGGATCTCATCATGATTTCATCCTGTGGAGAAAGAAGTCAAGTAATCAGGGCAGAATGATGCAATTAATAGTAATGTACAGAACCCCTATAATAATGTATGGGCTTCCAGATATAACACCCTTTCTCCTTGCACATAAAGATATTTTTTCAAGTGCTCAAAAGCTGTAGGCATGCTGATGTTTGGATGCTTTAAGTTTATTATCTTTGTGATTGTTAAGTCTAATTTTCTGCATGTGTGTATGGCCCTCATTTAGACTTTGTTCATTTAACTTTTTTGAACATGTGGTGAATCTAAATGCATATCTACATGCATTATTTGCTTGCTCACTGTCACTGATATATGCATACATTTTTTTAATTATTACATTTTATGAATTATATCTTATCTTTGTGTTGTGCAAAATTTTACATCTGCATCTCATGGACTTCATTAAAGAAGAAAGCTCCAAAAGCTAACAAGAGAACCATTGCACTTCGATTAATATATTACATATTGTTTCCCAAAGGTCAATAATAAACTTCTGTGCTCAAATTTTATACATTTTCTACATGCATATAACATATCTAAGTAACTGTACATTGATGCACTTTTGTATATTTAATTTAAACTTTGTACATATAACATATTCATGATAATTAAATATAGAAGTTGTCAAAAACAGATGTACAATAAATACTGTACCTCCTGGCAGGCTATAATAAACTCCTCCAAAGTCAGCACTCCATCTTTGTTTTTATCCATTTTCTTTAAAAAAACAAAACAAAAAAACTGTGCATTAAAATGTGGCTCAGGATCAAATAGAAGCAAATGTTTGACAATTATTTTTGGAAATGTGTTAGTTGTGAGCTCATGTTGCAACAATATTAGCACACAGAAGCTGTGGCAGTACAATGAAAAATAACAGTTAAAAATAATGACTGCATTTGCTTATGTTAAAAACCTTGTAAGCCTTATTGGAAAATTTGTGTCCCATTTGCAAAGTGTCTCAATAAAACCAGCGAGGTTCATTTGGGAAGCTACTGGGGTATCACAAGAGACATTACTGTAAGTGTGACATTGTTTCCCCTCATGCTGTGTGCACACAACACTGTTAACAAAAATGCTGACTTTAGACTCTTGTTTATTATATATGTTAGAAAGTCACCTGGAAAAAGGCATCCACATGCTGCTGCGGGACGTCGCCCTTTAGTGCAGGGTACGTGTACTTGCCCATCATGTCATAAATGGCTCTCACAATCTCAGTCATTTCCTGAGAGAGGAGAAAATTCACATTGTAGCAAGGCAGACTTTAGATAACACACTAACACTGTAAATATAGTGACAGCCCAATCTCACCTCTCTGTTTATGTAGCCATCTTTGTTAATGTCATAAAGGTGAAACGTCCACTCAAGCTTTTCTCTCAGTGTTCCTCGCAGCAGTGTAGACAAACCCATTACAAAGTCCTAATAACAACAGAATATTAGAGAAAAGTTAGATTCTGAAAGCATCATAGCACATGATAGTAAAGACTTTTGTAATATTTTAGACAAAGGCGTTGACAAAGGAGGATGACTGACCTTAAACTTAATGGAGCCATTGTTTGTCGTGTCAAATGCATTGAAAAGATAATGGGCGTACATGCTTGCATCTGCAACAACAATGAAAATGAAAGTGTAAGGTCTCCTGTTTTGAAAAAGCTTCCCAGAACACAGTGAAAGATATTCATAAACATTGCAATTTACCTCCATGAGGAAAGAACTGTGCGTAAATGTGTTTAAATGTGTCCTCATTTACAACACCACTTGGACATTCCTGAAGAAAGAAGAGGGATCACATATTCAATGACATCCTGTTTGTCAGTCATGTCCCTGTCCCTAAAGTAGAAGTAGGCTAGCAGCAGTTAGCCAGCATTATTAGCATGCTAACATTTGTTTCACATAAAACCAAAGATGCAACTGACAAACAACTCACAGTTAACAACATGTTTTTTTTATTTTTTTAAACTTTTAGCAGAAAAGTGGTTCTCAACATTGCAACAGCTTTAGGTTGGAATTTTTAGCTAAAGTTTCAGTGAAGTAACATCGCTGCTGAATTTCTGCTAGCATTCTGGCTCTGTGGATGACAGTCTTGGTTTGTCAGTCCATCACTTATCTTAACTTATATCTCAACCATTCTTAAATGGATTATATCTTGTACTTATTTCATTTTATTTTGTGCAAAAAACAAGTATAGGACAAAATTCCTTCAAAAAACTTCAACATTCGCATTATTTCCAGAACGTGTTTTGTGTTTATTAGCAAAAGCTAGCACGCTAATTCACTAAACTAAGATGGTGAACATGCGCCTATAGCCTACCAGCTAAACATTAGTATGTTAGCATTGTCATCGTGAGTGTTAGCATACCAACATTAGCATTTCACACACAGCACTGCTGTGCCTAAGGAGCCTTCAGCCTCATATAACTGGTATCATGGCTGTAAACTCTTTGTCTTGTTTAAATATAACTCTTCATGGCTAGATACTTTAAGGGTTAAACAGAACTTTTTTTTAGGGTGATCTAAATCTTTACTGTTTGAAGTATCTGGAATGCACCAAAGTAATCTAATAATAAAATCAGAAGGCGTGTTATTACATTCTTGAAACCACGATAGAGGATCTGCAGCTCCTGTTTGCTGAAGTTAGTTTGGGCTTCCAACTGGTCAAGACCCTCTGGCCTGTAGCACACCGTCGCCATCTCCACCTCCTCATCTGTTTTATCTACAGGGAGAAAGAGAGAGAAAAAGACAAAAAGGAATTTGCTGATTACACAGAATCATGTCAAGACTTCTACTATCCCTGTTTAACAAAGGTTCTTCCCAGTCTTTAGAAAGATGAAAACTGTAATACACAGAAAAGAGACAACTCAGCAAAGCTTAAGAATGTTGTCGGGAAAAAAAAAGTATCAAAAATATAATTAGATGGCAGAAAAGAGCGCTCACAGGGAAAGCAAATGAAGAAGCAGAATAATAAGGCCAAAAGAAAATCACAAGGAAAAAGAGAGAAAGGGATGAGAAGAACTAGATGTACTTGACAAATAGATTTTCCCCTTAGGACTTTAATGGCATATGGTACTCAGTATTGGTTGTTGTGGAGATTGATGGTGGTAAATGATGTGAAGAGTTTGGGTCCTGCTGTGGCCAAGAGTTTGTTGCTGTGACTAGAAGGCATCCACACACCAATGAGTTCTCTAACAGGAGCACACTTCCAAGGGATCACGTATAGTTTTCTGTGGAAGTCTTTATTGCATTCACTGGCAGAGGCAGGCACTCAGAAAAAATGCTGAAGACATAAAATCTAAAGTAGCCTGATGTTTGGGCAGCAATACCACATATTTACACATGGTGGTCTCTGTAAACTTGGTTACTTTTATATCCCTACTGGAACCTGTAATGTAAGCAATACATTTTGCTTTTACAGAAACCAATATTATATGATATGTACTTGGATAATTCTTTCAACACAAACATCAAAACCCTGTTAAATCCTATCAAATTCCACATAGAGGTTGACCAAATTATTGACTTCACAACCACTCACATGGACCTCCAAACAAGCTGACAAGCTGTGTCAGCATCGGTTGGCTCAGTCTTTAAGAAAAGTAGATTACAGTGAAATGATACGTCTGCTTTTTGGATGACAGCGATGACTCATTCATTTCAACCCACTCAGCAGCGGTTTTAAGATCAGGCCTCACGCTGAAACTGCATCTAGTTTCATGCCAGAGGCGATCTTAATTTTAATTAGATATCAAATATCCTGTTGGTCATCCACCTTTTAGGAATTTGATGAGGCATCAACTGTATGTGATGGTAAGTGTTGAAAGCAAGCGTTAATTAGCTGCAGCTTTGATCTTCTTACAAGAATAATTGATTCTACTTCTATTGTTGAAGCGTCTTTATTTGTAGCCTGTTTGTATTGAATTTCAGTTTCAATCTATGCACAAAGGTTTCAAATATCAGTGTGTTTATTGAGCTCAAACCAGGCTTACAAATGTGTAGGTTAGATACAGTATTTGAGGCTTTCCCATTAGCTCTATGCTAATTTAAAAACAAATAAATTAAAATATGACTTTGAAAAAGATCTTCCACATGCACCAAAAAACAATAGGAATAACCCAGAGAGATGCCAGCTTGTTTTAGCAATTTAGTATAAAGTTATCATTATCTGAATGTCCTAAAACTAAAAATTACAAGTGAAATATTTACTGTGCCATTATCAGCTGACCATATAAGTACGGTTCGGTCAATCTGGCAGCTCCTCTCCCTGACGCTTGTTGTCATGGGGATAGACGCAAAGGATGAATGTGAACCGTGATGCGTTCAGGATTAACTGATCAAAAAAAGAAGTGTCAAACACAATTTGTACGTGTATCTTCCTCTGAGTAAAAGCATCTGATCACATGACAACAAAACAATGATAGGCGTTGTTTTGCTGTTTTTTACACACGTGTTTGGGCTGCTTTTCTGCAATATGCACTGTATAAACATATACATTCCTTCGTTATATTTATTGTAGATATGTATATATATATATATAAAACTAAAAGATTTACTCTTACAAGATTCAGCCACATAAATGCTGCAGACTCTGTGCCAACATTCTCAATGTTGATGGTTATAGGCAAGGCAGGAGTGGATGCAAATGGTGCAACAGCTGCTTAACACATACATTTTCATTGACATGGCAGAGAAGTGTGACATGATGACGTGACGGAGATAATTATAGTTCAATGTCAGATGGCAATTTCATAGACAGCCCGCAGCTCTGTCATACTATAAATGACAACTGCTGCAGCAGCTTCAGGCCAACACACACACACACACACACACACACACACACACCAAAGCCCAAGCGTTCAAAACAATGCATCAGAAGAGTTTCACAAGACATCATGTCACATTCCCCGACTGTGTGTACTGTACAGTTTTGGGACATGCACTTATATGCTTTTTCGCTCAGAGTTAGAGTAGAAGACCAATATCACTCTCATGAAATTGTTGTAGTTTCTGTTTCCGTGTTTCATTTACTCCACACACACACACTGTTTATCTTTATCATCTGCATTTATATTTTTTCCATTACAAGTACTTACTTTTTCAATATTATTTATGGCCACAGGTAAATATAATTTAGGTTTTGGCTACCTACTTTTTCTATATTATTTTAATGTCATATTGACTTTAATTTGAACGTCACTCACTTACACTGCAGTGTTGTTTTCTGTGCTATGGCAACCACACTTTACAATACTTTTGTTTGACGCCACTTCACATTCAGCCATATCTTCTGCCCATTGTCTGTTGTTTGCCTGTTTGTTTGTGTATTGTATAAAATGCTGATGTAATAAGGGAATTTCCCCGCTGTGGGATGAATAAAGCACAATCTGATCTAATGTGTGTTCAGTGAAAATAATTCTACAGCCAGCCATTGTTGTGAAAAGCAACGTGAACCACAGAGTGGAATACAGAGTCATTTCTCCACTCAAAACTCTCATCTCACCTTCCCCTCTTAATTTTCTCTCTGCTGCCATACTGTTGATATATCCGTGATATCACACTACACCATATCATATTACATGATACCATATGTCCCACTGATATTCTATTCTGCTCTATTGATCTTACACTATGTTATACTACAGTATACACTATGCTATATTGTAGCACTATACTTGTACTTTGGTTATATTGTTCACTATACTCTACTATACATACGTACATATATATATATATAGTATATATACATAGGTACATAAAATACACACTATCTGTATTGTATACTGCTGCACTGTTTACCATGTCTCCTTCCCTTACTATATCATAATGTGCGTACATATAATACTATATTATTGTAATATGTTACATGTTATGTTAATATGACCTTCTTGCAGTTCATGTTTGTTGCCCTGCCACCTCCCGGCGATGATAAAATTCAAGCAAGTCAATCCACCCACCAAAGATTCAGTAAGGAACATAAAAAAGACACATCTGTAAAACCCAAAGGTGTCAAGTAAAGAAGTTCAAATACTCTGTAACCTCACTTTAGTTTTGGGAATTTTTGGGTATCCATACTTTACTGGAGTCATTATTTTACAGTCTTTTCATTTCTACTCCTAATACTTTCACGCAATTGTCTGTACTTTCTACTCCTTAAATATTAAAAGCAGCCTCGTTACTCCTATTTCTGTTCGGCTTCAGTTCGGCTTGTTTTCATTCCGGCTTGTCATTGTTCAGAAAAACACCAAAAAAAATCAAAAGTCTATTTAGATAAATCGCGCCATCCGGATAGAGTGAATTTGATTGTGGTTGGATGAGAAGTGTAAACATGTATCATTCCGACATGTTTTTTCCACTTAAATTACTCTTACTTTTCTACTTTAAGTAGTTTTGAAACCAACACTTTTACACTTTTACTTGAGTAAAAAGTTTGAATTGATACTTCAACTTCCACAGAAGTCTTTTATTAAACTTTCAGTCCTTGTGCTAAGCTAAGCTAATTGCTGGTAACGTTAATTGTGTATATGTATGGAACAGACAGAAAGTGGTATCAATCTTCTCATCTTACTATTTGATAGATAAGTGTGTTTCCTTAATGCCAAACATTTTCCTTTATTTCTAACTACGCATAAGGCTATTTAAGAATGATAGCAATTAGCCTACTTTGTTTTTTTATTTGACTATATTTTAAATTCATGTAATTGAATGACAGAAGCTGTTGCTTCAAATCTTAAATCTGTGTTGGGACTTTTGTCTGTGCTTGTGTTCAGCCGCATCCATCACACTGGTGACATACACAATCGCTGTTAATGGGGACCAGTAACACACCAGAAATATCTGGTGTGTTTTTGAAAAAGATTTTATAGCACATTCACTCTATGTTGTGTGGGCTACAATATCCCATTATACACACTTAGCTTTCTGACTCAGACTTATTTTTAAACAGCTTTGCCCAACCTCTGCCCTGTTTCTGTGATACTCAAATCCCTCCTGAGGATCAATACAGTCTGATCTTGTGTCCTCTGTACCTCTGCACAGCTTGCTATGCAAGACACACTTTAATGGAGCGTATAAAAAAACAGTATGACCTCTGAGCGTTTTGTTTGAAAGGCTTTTGAAAGGCTTTTTATTAGAACTAGGACGAAAGCCTCCATCTCATCGGTATATAAAAACAAACGGCAAGCACCGCCTGTCTTGTGAGGTGTCTTCTGACAAAGAGTAATTGCCGGTTCATCTATTTTATTTCTGTTTCCCGCTGCTATAATTTTGTCATTCATCCTGGCTGAGTATCGTTCACGCTCTCCTCTTATACCCCCACAACCCAGTCTCCATGACAACAAGGATCTCAAGCTTAAGGCCAGGGAGAGGTTTGCTATGTGAGCTGCCTTTTAATTCACATGCTCTTGCCTGAACCCTCTCCCCATCTCTCACTCTTCCATTTACTCACACACTCACACATTCAATGACCATCCTCACAGAACACACATATAGAGTCATAGAGTCCTGCCTCTCTAGTTATTTTCAAGGACGTCCTGCTTCATGGCGCATTGTTATCTCTCTATCGTGACCACAGAGTTACGCCAGGCACTTCGTATCGCTTGATAGCTCACAGACATAGTTACCACGTCCTTCTGTCAATATTTTTACTGTTTTCAATACTGTATGTAAACAATTGCATCAATACTATCAGATAATGTACTTTAAATGTACCCGTTAATGTAAATGTGCATGTGTGCAACACTTAGAAAAATGACATGGAACACACATTATGAATTACTACTTATTATCTGACTGCTTTCTTTCTGTGTGTTAAGTATACCTGCTCACTACCTCACTTTAGTATTCTGTTGCTCTTTTTTCTTCACTCCATCCATTTTTCTGACTAATGTTGACCTACCTCTGGATGGTCTCCTCTGCTTGGTTTGCATTGTCAAAGTGCCCACCACTGCACCCATGTTTCCACCGTGGAAACCAGCCTTGGCAAACAACCCAAAGAGTAGTAGTCCTCTATTTATTTCACAATTTTGTCAGTCTTCGTTGTGATCTGCCTCCACAGCTTTGAATCTTAAAGTGGCTTTGCCCCTGTTGATTCCTCTCACTGCTATCAGATCTCTCACTGAGGGATGAGTCTCTTCTTTAAGCTGATTCTCTTGGATTTCTGATTTCTCTCTTGAAACACACACATACACACACACACAAGCTGCTCCTGCCTTTCTGCGCCACTCCCTCCGTTCTGTGCCTGATTCTACTCATCTGTCAGCCTTTCCCCTATTTCTAGCTCCTACCTCCTCATGCCCTCATGTTGTTGTGGAGGGCTGAACCGATGCAGTACTCCGTAACAACACTACTACACACAAGTGAATGGTAGCAGGTGAAAAACATGCATTTCAAGGTGACAGTTCCCTGTTTTTTTTCTTGTTCTTTATTGCACTTCACTTTAAATTGGTGCTTTTCTCCCTAATGTCTGGTTTATACCATAATGAGCATGGAGATGCGTACATGTGAGCTTTGAAGCTCACTTGTGTGTGTGTGTGTGTGTGTGTACGTGTGTGTGTGGGTTGATTTAACTCAGAAACCAGACCTTTCCCCTCTCTCTGGTTAAGAATCAGATTCAGTTTTTTTGCCAAAGTAAGTTATATTTAGGAGGAATTTGCCTTGATGGTTGGTGCATACATACACAAACATCAGTTGGTCGCAAAGGACAACAGAGATTTAGTGATCTATTTTTACTGTGATACAAAGAAAATCATAGTGTTTATAGTAATGGTGTCAATTAATAGTAATGTAGCAGCTTCCAGTTATATTTGATTGGACTGTGTGCATTAAGGAAAGGAACACATTGGGAGTGAGTAATGCTAATTTCCAAATAAGCAAGGGAAGAGCATGAGCATAAAAAAATTGCACAGGGTAGTTGGAAGCAGAATTAAGTGTTGCATTACAGTATAAGTGCTTTTGCGATGTAACAATGTCCTTTCCTGTAGTGAATGCAGCTAATGAGTAAAATATGTGTTAGAGGATATTACTACAGTCTGTTTTAGGATTTGATATGTTATGTGCCACGTAAGGGCATTGACACTCAGCAGGACTCAGACAGATCAAAATTCACACTGATTTATTCTATAGAAAGATTATTTAAAAAGTGATTGCTTTGGTATGGGGAAAGGCATTTTTTTCTAACATTACACTAGCTGCAGAGCGGAAATGCTCTGCTCTATGTGCCTTACTTGTTCTTTCTCTGTGTATGTGTGTGTGTTTCCTGTGATTGCCCAGGTGGAGCTTAGGCAAGAACTTAAAGTGTCCATACTATGCTCATTTTCAGGTTCATAATTGTATTTTGAGGTTGTAGCAGAATAGATTAACATGGTTTAAATTTTAAGAAACACCATATATTTGTTGTACTGCACATTGCTGCAGATCCTGTTTTCACCCTGTGCGTTCAGGTCTCTGTTTTAGCTACAGAGTGAGACATCTCACTTCTTTACTATCTTTGGTGGGAATCTTACATGTGCAGTAGCTAGGTAAGATCAGATCAGCTAGATAACTCGATCTCCAACTTTGGTCAGTCCAAGGCAGGATTAGCTGGGAGACTTTTTCTGAACGAGGGGCACTTGTGGAATACCTGCCCAACAGGACATGGGAGTAGTTCTTTTGTAGATTATGGGGAACTAATGTGTGTTGTAGCAGTGTTTTATCATTGAGAACAAGCTAGCATGCTACGGTTAACCAGCTTGTCTCGGCTAGTGACGTAGAAAGCCGCGCAGATGTTGAACAGCTCACCTGGAGACTGAAGGCAGAGGACATTAAGAAACCGGATCTCCCTCAAAACAACATGGATATTTTTTTTTCAAGTTTGTATGAAACCCTATCTTGGTTAACATGCACTGATTAATTAAACATACTATAAAGTCATTCGTAATGGAGAAATGTACACCTCTCACGCTAGGCGTTTTACCTTCACCTTTTTCCTTTTTGCATCCCAATTTCCTTCATTCAAATACTGCCACACAAAAGTTACCTCCCACACTCTTAGGCAGGGACATCTAAAAAGATGTATTCCCTCCTGGAAAAATCAGCACAGCTCATCTGGCACCAGGAAGCATATATGAAAATTACAAGTGATATTACAGATCTATTGACAATCTTTCCTGTCCCCTTGCAAAAATAAAAAAGAGCCCCCTGATGCACAAACACGCACAGACAGTTGCAGATGGAGATTAAAAAAAGTATAAGTAAACCGTTGTAATCCCCGTGACAGATGTTTGCCATCTGGAACTGCCTTTGTGCACCATATCATCCTGTGGCGTGACACTGCGCAGCTAACAGACCCCATAATCTCCTCATTATTTTTTAAGCAGTTCCCAATCAATGCGACTCAGCTCACCACCACCAACAGGCAGGACTCACTAGTCACAAACGTGTTAAAGGCACCGTACAAAAGATGGAAGACCAATAGAAGTAAGAATCAAGATAAAAGGAGCATGAGCACATTTGTTAACAACAACATCCTCCTTTGTATGCCTACATGCCAATTCGTATCCATAATAATCACAAGATGCATGTTTTTCCTTTTCACTCAGTTAGATTCTGTTCTTCAAACGTGATGATATAAGGCACTTTTGTGATGCTCAACAAATGAAAATGTGTGAGAGGAAGGATGTTACAAGAGGCACTTTTGATCTTGAGGAAACTGCAATCTCTGTTTTGACATGAGATGGCAGTTTCCGACCTGCTAAGTGGTTCTCTAGTCTTGTTATGCAAGAGCTCTTATCATTTAATTATTTCATCTCTACTCCTCTCCTCTTCATCGCAACATTCCTCTTTCACTTGCATGTTAACCTGGTCTTGGTATTGCTTTTGGATGTGCACCTTTTCTTATTGTCACATACTTTTACATTTGCAATCTTTACTTTTGCTTCTTATCTTGTCATGTAATATGTTATCTTATCTTATCTTATCCTTTACTCCATATCACAGACTGGTTCTGCTTTAAGATAATACAAACATGTTTTCGAAGAAGGGAAAAGGCCTACAAGATGTATCAGTACAACTGGATGTGTATCCAGTTTAACACTTGAACTATGGATATGGTGCAAGGTTGTTGAGACAGTATAGTACCTCACTGTAACCTTAATGCAGAAAAAAGGCCATTTTTGGAATGACCTGCATTGACAGTTTACACTGATGTTAACAATCACAAACATAGACCTACTGTATTTGGTTAAAATGTGGCTGTAAAAGTAGAAAAAAATTACTTGTCAAGTAAATCAAGACAAAAACTGCTTAATGAGGCTTTTATCCTTTCATATGATTCTAAATTTGATAGTTGTGGGTCTTTTTCAATATTCAGACAACCAAGCAATTTGAATACAGCATTTGACCTAAGGTAACCTTGGTTATTTGCTAATCCATCAGGTGAGTAATTGAAAATAGTACAAATGGTTAGTCACAGTCCAAATATTTGCCAGCTTTCTTAATTAGTAATTTGGTATTTGAACAATGTATCTACCATATCTTGGTTGTGTAAAACAAAGCATATGGTGGCAAACATTTTGTATACTTAAGGAATTGTAACTTTTAATTAAATATTACAAGAGGAGGGAACCTGGAGTCCTGTTATTTCCACACTGTTAAGTACCCTCAAAACAAAACAAATCTTCCTGCAAAAAATACGCCACGACCACTCTTTTGTTAGCTTGTGGTGTTACTATTTGAACAACAGGTGGCATCAGAGTACAGTTTTTCCTGGTACTCTTGTCACTTTGGGTCTCCATTGCAAGCTCATTTTGCTCTTGACCAAATATAATGTGAGCAAAAATGAACAGAGTTCAACAACATATGAGCATTCAGAACTACAACCTTCCACACATCACCCAACCTCCACCATACTGTTCACTGCACCAAACACGTGTCCATTAACAGATGATTCTAGAAGCAATGTAGGCGTATCAGATAGTAAAAAGAAATTAGACTGGAGGAAATTAATGTGGAGAATGAAACACTCAGAGGAGGCAAGAGATAAATATAGAGAGAAGAAGACGGTTACATAAAAGTGTGTAGTGAGGTGATGTAAAAAATTAAAAGGGGGAGACACACACTGTCGGCTCCAATCCGCTCGTTTTACAGCCACAGAAAAAGTGATAGAGAATGGGAGGTGAAGGAAGAGTTCTTCTTCTTCTGTGGCTAGAACAGTTTACAAATGCAGGTCAATGCAGGTAATTCTGCCATTTGTTTTGGTCATTGTGGAGCTTTGGGTAGAAGTACACGGGCCAGAGATCTGAATCTGTCTCCGCAGTGGGGGAGGATGTGACTCTTGCTGCAAGGTTATGCACTTAGAGGACACATGTGACTTGTAATAGTGAGGGACAGGTGCAGAAGGGGGTCGGATGAGGATTTGTGTTCAGCTTCAGTCCTACTGTTTCTAATAGGACATGACTTAGTGCGAAACCCCAAAAAACGCAGGCTAGTACAAGGCATACACATTAAAATAATCACCATTTTGGCTACTTTGAGTGCATAAGTGCATTCACACTATGTATGTATTATGAGTATGCCCTTATGTAGTAGTATGGCCAAATACATTGCGTTGGAATGCTGTACTCATAATCAAAAGTTGAGTGTGGAACGCTGGCCACTTCTCAATGGAAACCATCTTGTCTAGGTATGGCGGAAGGGGAGGGACCACAAAACCTGTGAAAATTGCAGCTGATGAAGCTGCAGCAGTTGGTTGCTCTAGGGAACACTGAACTAATACGTTGGCACCGTAATCTCCATCTCATGTGAAACACTGGGCACACACAAGCAAGAAACACTAAAAGCATGTTCATATTTCAATAAAACAGAAATGAGAATCTATTTTGGGAGCCAACAATAGATGGCGGTAATGTTCCAAAGAAGAAGAAGAAGAAGAAGAAGAAGAAGAAGAAGAAGAAGAAGAAGGTGACTAGAGACAACAGTACCCTGTCACACTATGCCAGTAAGTACATGTTACACAGTGTATTGAATGGAAGTGTACTAAGTGGTATCCAAGTATCAAAATTGAGACCCAGCTTAGCTAAACAGTGGCTTCTGTGGCTACACATGACAATAATGGGATAATGCTAAATGCTAAACTACTTTTTTTTTTAGCATTTAAGAAGAGTCATAAAGTCAGTAATTCAACTCTGTACAGTCCATGATGCACTATTTACCTCAAGCTTTCTAAGATTAACCCCCATAAGCTATTCAAACTTTTTGACGTTTTGTCAGACACATGCCATAAAGTATGTAAACATTAATACCTGAGTTAGGGGTAAGAGTGTCGACATTTTTTTCTCAGTGGTTCATATAGCTCCCAATGCTAACTATTAATTTTTCATTATATTTAGTTTTTCAATCTACATGACAAATACACCTGTACACGTTATCAGTCACATGAGAGCAAGAGCTTTGCATGCATGTCTTGATAATGTTGTCTGTCATAAAGAAATGAAGCAACAGTTGCTTATTTAGGAAAAAAAGCAAGTTTGCCTCTTAAACACAGCAGCCATCAAAATTGAAATTTGTTTTTTATGGCAGACAGAACTATTTTTATAAGCAAAACTACGTGAAACAGTACTATAAATAAAGTACATTAAATACATCAGCTACTAATGGGGACCTAAGAATAAGTGTCCCTCAATGCATATCTCCACCCAACCCTAACTAACACTCCAGGGCGTAATGTATAAAGGTCTGAAAATGAATATACATGCTGCTGTCTTTATAAGTAGAACATTTAAAGGTGAGCGGGCATAGTTGTATGGTTCATTACACTATCTGCAGCTAGAACTGTTTGCAGGAAATTATGCTTAACAAACCAAACTGCTGGAGATACGTGTGTGCTGGAGATGAGGGACTTACATTTTTTTTAGTCGACCTGACATGTTTGCGTGTGTGAAGTTGAATATGCATATGTGTGCATATTACCATGCCTTCGACCATGCATATGAAAGCATGCAGGTGCTCTGAAGATCATCTTTCAGTGAATTATGCAGGGAAAAGTTTCAATCTGCAACTAATGCAACTACAAGACAAGAGTATTGTCTCACGTGATATAAACCTACAGAGCAAGGCCATTATCACATGTCTTGAATCTCATATGTTATCATACCAAAAGATTATGTATTGTTTTCCATGCCGCATACCACTATTTTACATGGCCATTAAATTAGATGACATTTGCATTAGTTACATGGAGCTCTCAGTGCCCTTTCGGTTGAGAATATGAATAAAAAACAAATATAAGAATCTTTCTTAAAATTTACATGGACACAATAACTGGAACATATGTACAATATGTGATGCAATCTGTTAATGTGTGTTGTTGCGTCCACCCCTTTAAATGTGTATGTAAACGCTTGGGTATGTTGATATCACAATGAGGAGCTGAGATTGCATGATTCACACTTTGAAACACACACACATTACACCAAGTGTTGTGTTAAATTAGAATAGAATAGAATAGCTAACCACCAAACACTTTTCTCTCATAATAGCAGTAAAAACATAAAAACCCCACTGTGGGTTCAAGTGATAGAATCAATTCCCAGTTGAGACAATTTAAAACTTAGTATTTTGTCAAGAGGCACCCTAATTAACTCAGTGACATTCAATCATGGAGTTAAAAGAAGACACAGGCCCAGTGGCTGCCCAATGCACAAGCACCTCAACCTCAAGTAACTAAGGTCAGCACCGTGTGCTGCAATCAGCAAAGCATAGAAGAACTTTTGAGTAGAAGCAGCAAACATGCACAGAGGTAACATGTCAAGGGACTAGATGTTCAGTAGAACTCACACTCCATTTCACATGCTGCTAGTCCTTGGAGGATGCAGAGGGGCAAGCTCACTGGCATCTGCAAATAATGACTGGAGCTCAGGAGATGCCATAGAAAACCCCCCTTAATCCATGCTTTCCAATAAGTAATTTGTGCTAAGAGACAGTCACTTTCAAGCTCTTATGCTGCTTAAAAGTTTGCCAAAAAGCCAGTCCGTAATGCAGAATAAACAGTAGCTATAGGTTAACACAAGACACAGGACAATGTTTGAAACTCAGGCTTTTTCTGCATTTTATCATATGTTTTTACTTTGGTAATTAGTCCAACCAATTGGAGGTTAACCCGTGTGCTGTAAAATTAGATTTTGAATTGTTCACAACTGAACGTGTTATACAAAAGGATGGATAGTTCACACAGTCTCTCAGGTTTTAGACACTACAGACATGTGGCTGAATTGCATGACCTAGATTGTCAACCCATGCGGCCATACTGTAAGTAGGCTGTATTATTTCTAGAATAGCACAGAAGATGACAAAGCCTCAACTTTAGAACACTTAGTTTCATTCTCAGCAGGTTTCATTACGTTTCATTGAAGCTGTACAAACCACAGTACTTGTTAGTTTTCTTTATATCAAAGGAATACCATAAAATGATGCATATACAGCACTTTAGGTGTTTTTGAGATTAGGTTGATTTTAACAGCGTCCGAACCCCCAAGGTAACACGGAATAAGTTGTCCGTAAGAGTTTTGTCAGTATGAAGGTAAATCCAAATTGGATGGATTCTGCTTTATATGGTGGGCAGCGCTATCGTTGCCCCTGTCAATTGCACATTTGTGACAGAAACTGTATAATATTCAAGCTACCAGCTATTAGATTGATTTCTTACAAATAGCTTGCTACTTTTGAAAATGAAGAAAACAAGACTGTAAGAAATCCATTCCTGGCAGTGGATATGCTTACAAAGGATTTAGAGCGGTATAGTAAAACTGTCCAAATTGTGCTGATTTGAAAATAAGCATCTGTAGACTACATTTGTATTAGAAGAGAAAAAACATGGGAAAAAATACCATACACAATGTGAGAGTCATGTTGAGTGTTTAACCCTTGTATTGTATTTGGGTCAAATTGACCCATTTCAAATTTTTAGAAAAAGAAAAATGGTTACATTTTTTCTACCTGAAAATCATTGGCTTTGCCTTATTTTCTGTGATAAACATTTATTCCTGACACAATTTAGAAAAGTATCCTGGAAGCATGTTATTACATCAGTTACCTTCTTATCACCTTATCTACCCCAGTATTACATCTTATTACTGTGATGTATTACCTAGTTATCACTTTGGTAATTAAGTTATTACCTATATATTACACTGTTACCCCACTATTACCATCTTATTACCGTGGTGGAATGTAAAGTACTATTGACTTTTCTTCTGGAGGTGAGATCATTGTGTTTTGTCAGTCACGACTGAACTGCAGCTGCACTCTGACTTGGCGACTCAGCGTTAGTTTAGGTTAAAAATATTCACTTTCAACTAGAGGAGGATGGAGGTCAGGGGGAGAGTGAGAGCCAGAGCTTTTAACACCAACAAGGGGCTGGGAGTGTATGGCTACGGTTGCCCTAAGGGCCGTGTGTATGGAGGATGCGTGCATCACTTACGTCATTGCAAGTAAAAGGTACCCCATAGGCAAAGCCAACAAACCCTGTATTTAGCTATACGTTGAATTATAGTTGCAATGATGCCAACTGATATGCAGTGCTGGTCTCTTGACTCAGAGGTTTCCAACCTTATTTGGCGTGTGACCCCTTAAAAAGAAGCAAGGTCTGCTGATGACTTCTCATGCAGGTTATGGCCTTAGCGTGTACGGGAATTATGAACAGTTCAACCAAATAGTGATATTTCTTTGGAAGCAGTTTTAAAACCTACATTAAAAGCATCCAGTATTTCACACGAAGAAAAGCAAAATTAGGGAAAAGTTGGGAAAAGTAATTACATACTATTTCAGTGTCCAAAACTCAAAAACTTTACAAAAATTAGCAGTTCAAACTCAGTTACACAAGTCTTCTCTGACTGGCAACAGAAGCTCTTATAGGGTGACTTGTGTTGCTTTCTCACATCTTACAATTAAATATGAGGCAAAGAGTTTTTTTTTTTAATCTAATGTTGTGCGCTAAATCTCTTTCAGACTTAGGGACCTATTTTAACGATCTAAGCGCACGGCATGAAGTGCATGCCCAAATCCATGTTGGACGCTGGAAAAAGGGTCCGTGTGCCAGGCTCATGGTTCAAAACTTAACGTCTTTATTAATTCATAAGTGTGTTTTGGGCGTAACATGCAATCAACCAATCAGTGTCCATTCTCTTTAACAGCCAGTCACTAAATGGTCTAATGGCAATATATATGCCTTTTTAATATGCCCAAAATGCACCTGAACACACCTCCCTGTAAGACCAGCACGCTCATGGGAGCAAAGATGGGCGCAGGTGCATTTGCTATTTAAACGACGTGGGCGCTGGATGGGAAATTAACAACTGCGTCGGTCTTAAAATAGCAAAGACACTTGCTCGGGCGCCGCGCCGCGCTGCGCCAGGTGCAGGTGTGACATAGTTAAGTTTAGGGGAAAACAGGAAAGGGGTGTTAGTGTCTCAAAACACAGGGCCTTTATGCTGGGGGAGGGGAATTGGTGTCCTAGAAGAAGAGGAAAACACAAGACCTTTACTCCAGAAACTGATGTTTGTGTGAATGTCCTACTTAACGTGGCCAAGGTTTTAACCAATTTGTTTCTGTCATAACCATCACCCACACCACAGTTACCTTTTTGTAGTTGAACTCAATAGTCATTGTAACTTTGTTAGATATCATATGAATTGTTCTGCATAAGTTTTCATACAATTTCAAATAAACCCATTAATGATAATGCTGATGATCTAATCAAGATGAAAAAAGTCATGAACTGTGTTAATGCACATGTGAGTGAAATACGTAGTGAGTGCATCTGTATTAGAGAAAAATGCCACAGTACCTTTTGTGAGGGTTCCTGAGACCAGTCTCTGCAGGGACTGCATTAGTTTGAGCAAGCCTTGCCTGCAGCGGCAGGTGCAGCCAGCCATCCTGAGGTTGAGGTGGAGGCAGGGGCAGATGGAGCCGAGAAAAAACTTCCAAGATATGGAGAGGAAAAGTTTGCAGGTGTTTCCTCTATTTCAGGAGCCTCTGCTGTAGCGTTGGGATCGATCCTTATTGCAAAGAATAAGCTCCCTCAGTAGTTTCTGTGATCAGACATCTCAAGGTCCTTGAAGCGGATCCTTGGAGAAAAAAAGTATAAATGAGATAAATAAGAATTTACCTGCCAAATTAAGTTGGTAGTGTAGCTTGAGAACAACACAATTTTTTGAAGTACCTGTTAACTCAACCATTATTCACTGAGGTCAGTCAGAAATGGATGCTTAAACACCAAAAGAAAGAAAACACATATACACACAGATATTAAAATAGTGCTAGAATGGCCAAAAGAGCTACATGGGCAGAAATGCTGATTGCAAATAAAAAATTCACACCTGTATTTCAAACTTTTAAAAAGGCAAAGTGAGACCAAAATGAGGCAGAAGATACATTATTAAATGGAACTCCAAAAGTAGAATGTAAAGAGCCGTTTGCCCTGAAAGTTGTGTTCTTCTGAGAAAACGCAGACAATCTCTAGTTTTTCTCACCACCTCTTCTCCTCCTCTTTGTCTTTTCTTCTGTCTTGTGAGGTAGCAGTTTCTCCTCCAGCGTGTATTTCTATGTGAGGTTTTCCTCTGAGGTGCAGTGCGTGCCCTGCGGCTGTGGTCTGTGGAGGAGCTCTGCTCTGGTGCTCTCCGCAGATCTGTACTGCGGAGAGCAGCCAGCACTGTACCCGCCCTCCCGTCTCTATGCTCCCTCCTCCTGTCTTGCATTTGTGTTCCCTCACTCTCAGTCTGGCTAATGCTCTTTCTTCTCCCTTTTTTTTTTTAGAGCCTACGCAGTTCCGTGATCCAGTAAATAGTGTAAAATAGGGGATTTAAGGTTGCTGGTTCAAGGTTTATGCCACTAGAGTCCAGATCACTGTGCAAAATACCTTTAGTCAAGTATTTATGAACTATCACAACATCTTCTCCCCATTGTATGGCACTCGCTAGATATTCATACGACCTAAAGCATTTAACTGTGACATTCACACATCTTACATTGTCTTTTTGCAAAGGGTCATATCACAGCTTATAGTGAAACATAAGGGAAACAGTGTGCATTAAATGAGTACATTTTTATGTCTGCCTTATTGATATTTTCTCTACCAAAACGTCAAAAAATGGATAGAAATTGCACGCCAAACCTATCTCTATGTTTCAACATTTAAAAAAATACTGTGCCCGTTTTCATATTAAAATGGAAATGATAGTTTACATGGAATATTTCACCATTCAATATTTAATTATTGCTTGATGTGCCAACAGCCATATTGCAAATAATTAGGAACTTTTTCCTAGAAAAACTATTACCGAGTAAGTTACCTAGCTGGCTTTCTCTTGTGTCAAAATGTGGATATCCTTTGTTAAAATATTACAAGATACACACATATAATTACTGCACATTGCAAGTTTCAGCTTTTTGGATGAAAACAAAAAGAGGTAGTTCTTGAAAACATTAAACAGAGGCCATCCTGGAAAAATGACTTTTTACAGCAATATTAACCGCTATCATCACTGTTATATGTACAGACTATGGCAGGTAAGCTACATCTGTAATTCCCAATGATTATTTCTGTCACTATGGTGATCAGGCACCAAGAAGCTTCATTGCTGACACAGAACCAAAAGGTCTGTGCCAAATTCAAATATGTATGCAAGCCGTTGCCCATAAACACACAGTCTAGTCCATCACGAAAGGACTCACAGGTTATGTAAGCCTGTAGTTTGCTTGTGGGTTTTTGTTTCTCACTTCAATGAACTGAGGAAATGCTCGAGGAGAGCATGACGCAGTGCTTCCTCTGTCTATTTTCTCCCCCTCATCCTCTGTCTTGTCTATATTTAATGCTTATAGGTTCTATTTGTCTCTTACTAGTCACACTCACCATTGCATTTTAGTAAGTTCCTATCCTACAGTAACGCTATCCTAAATGTCACACATATATTTTTCTTTTCGAACAGCGAAAGGAAGACCATCGTTTTCGTGACTTGAGGAGGTTGTTTGCACAATCCTGTTAAGATCCCAGGAGAGGAGCACTTTACTCACAGTGGCAGAGTAAAAATAGCAGCCCAGTGCTAGCCAGTGTCAAAAAGTGTATTGTATTTAATGTGATTGTATGTGCAAGATATCAGAAGTTAATAGTGTAGTAGTTGATTGTGATTTTGACAAAAACAGTCAAACCTATAATTCTTTTTTTTTTTTTTTTTTTTAATATCAACCTATTGACTATACACTTTTATCATGCTTTGTCACAATGGGCTTTCACCAAGATATGTTTTATTATGCTTTATTGGGAAGTGGGTTAAAGGGGGTAGTGCAGTGAATTGTTGCCCACCCTAAAAAGACAAACATGTTGAATTATTCACCGTTTTTGGTGGCGTACTCCACATAGAATTTGTCAGCAGAAGTTACATTAGATTGGTATGGATTTAAAGCAGCTTATGTACTCAGAGCCTTAAGTAAAAGTACCAGTACACGCTTCTCCTAATGGAAGTGTGTGGTCCATTGTAGCACATTTGCCCTTGCACTGTACTGGAGACCGTTAGCAGGCACAGCAATCTCACACACTTGATTCACTGGTGTAGTTTCTGGATCACTTGTGGGGTCGTCTCGCCGTGGCACTGTGAAGATATGGGAACCCCTCCATCACAAGCATGAGAGAGCCTTCACCCCAGAGCCTTTACTTTCCATACCATGTAGCGTTTTACATGGCAATGTGGCAACATGATTTACATTTCTAAACAAATGTTTCCGGATGTATACTGAGATAGATTGTGACAGTCTATTGGTGCCTTCATAACACATTCATGTTTCTCCCTCATGAGGATTTCTAAGTAATGACAAAACTGTTGGCGCCTCCACATGATACATGTCCACACATTTGCTAGTAGCCAAGGAGGACATGGAGCATTGATAAAAGAGGGATGAGAATCTTTATTATCACTCAAGTTTCTGTGCTTGAAAGTGGCCGAACGACACAATCATCTGAACACAGCCATACCTAGAAATACAGAGAAGGTTTTTGTTGAGCTGATAGTCTTAATTAGCTTTGTAGCAAGTCATTTGGCAATGGCTTGAATGTTAAGGACGTTCATGAATATTAAAAAAAGTTAAGCAATAGAGCTTTGAACTTTTTTCAAATCATGTTGGCAGCAATACCCTACCATATGTGTGATCATCACGAGAAAATGCTAAAAAAAAGGGTGAAGAAGGAAAAAAAAGAAAAATGTCAGTGTCCATGGTGATGTAAAGATATTAATAAATAAACTTTCAAGAAATACCTTGGCACTTGTTTGAAAGAGAAATTGTTGCCATAGTGAAGGCAATTTCTTGAGTGGACTAATCAAGGAGCTGTTTAAGAGTTCATAAAAAACTACATGTTTCACATTTTTAATGATATTGACTTCGTTTGCTTTATAAGTCAGACCTTATGTTCATTTTTTGTTCATTTGCATAATATTAGAGAGTGAAGCCTTAGATTTTCCATTTCCTCTGGGTTGGCAGTTCATTGCTGACAGTTAAAACTGCCGCTGGGTGCAGGCAGCACTGAGCCATGCAGCAGATATCACCTCCTACGCTCAGATACAGATACAGAATTTTGGTCTCCCAAGGCCCCGCACTTAGCATGCTTAGACGAACCTGCTTCTAAATCTCTAGACAGGAGTTTGGCAGTCAACATGGAAGGATGAGAAGTTACAGGAACAGTGGGAGGTCATGGATATCTGGCAGTGTGAGGCAAAGCCAACAGCTGCTTTATCACGTCCCACGCACAAACTCACGCCCACACACACACATACATATTGGCCCACAAAAACATGTACAGTAATTGGCAAACGTGTCTTGGCTGTAACACAAAACAGTAGGTTTGATCCTAAATGGAAAACATTTGTAAGCAAGTTATTGTTTTGTGGCTGAAAGTTGCAAATTAGAACTTATGTGAAGTGTACCTGCAACATTTGTTAAAAGAATGCTACATGTTGTACGTGAAACAACTAAACAAGGTTGACTACAGTCATGCCAGAGGCCCTGTGACTCTGTACAAAGGCACAATGCGGCTTTGAGCTTAATGCTCATAAAATGCAATGACAATGCTGATGTTTAGCAGATAGCTATCATGTTTACCATGTTCACCATCATTGTTCAGTATGTCAGCAAGCATTAGGACTAAACACGGACTGATGGGAATGTTGTAGTTTTGCATGTATTTAGTCATAACCAAAAGTATTAGACAAAAAGAAACAAAGGCAACAAAACTATTTGGTTATGTTTAGAAAAAGGAACATGGTTTTGGTTAAAATAATTATTTGGGATATGTCACCTAAGTAGGTTACCTCAAGTAGCCTATGTTATATTGGCTTTGTAAGTTAAGTGCATTAAGTATTTTAACTTACCTACATATGTGTTTGGTGGTTTGAGCCATCCAACCACCAGGTCCTCTTCCTTACGCAGACTTTAAGACAGAGCTTTGATGAACCAGTGAATATGTGTGTCCACTACACCAAAGTATCCTAATTGTCTTTCCATTGGCATTGTTTCCCTGGTCCCTGCACCGTCATTTAACACATTACGTGCTATGTGTTAAAGGCTGTGGTGTGGTGGCAATGTGGTATTAAGAAGTCATGGTCATTTCTGTGAGATCAGTCTGAAAAAACACTGCCTCATGGTTAAACTTGATGTAAAGTCGGGGACCCCAAATTGTGTAAAAGACGAAATGTAAGACCATGTTATCTTCTATAGCATTACGCAACATTCTTCCAGCTCTGTTGCAGATGGCAGTTCTGTGCATTCATTAAAGATGTGCTGAGAAAGCTGAATTCACCTTAAGAAGACGAGTTTTACTTGTACAACACACTGTATTGCAGCAGAGGTGAAGGTAAAACATTACTCATCATTGGGCACACACACAAGAAATACGAAGATTGTGTTAAGTCTGACCAATTGGCAGAACTCCCAAAAATTCCCTCCCAGTGCAGCATGTGGAAGGAATATGTTCAATTATCCATGAGAACTGCTTTCTTGTTCAGATCCATTGGGGACAATTAAGATGTGTGACCTAACACCAACCAGAACTCCAGTCAAATACAGTGGCAGTATTTACAACCTCACAATGCAGAATGCTCAACGATTAGAGAATAAAATAAATCTTTTTTTCACGCTTTCGCACCTCACCACCCACCTTACCTCCTACTCAGTTGCATAATGTATGAGGATATTTCAACACTCTTATAAATTACTATGACAAAAAGCAAATAGAGAGATAATGAAATTAATAAATAAACTAATACAAATAAAAATAGAAGCAGGACAGGCAGACCAGTTAATCTGAAGACAAACTAATTTCACTCAAGAACACACAACAATCCTGATTTAGTCATGTTGTGAACTAAGAAGCTCATAGCATAGCTAACTAACTAGAGACTCACAGGCTAGGATGATGAGTTTAAATAACAAAGATCAATAATCAATTGAAAGAGATTTATTTCTTAAATCATATGTTCTATCTACGCTAGCGGTAGTCTGTCAACCACATTGGTCCTGACTGAAATTTCTCATATTGCCATGAAATTAAGACATTACAGACATACATAATTCCCCTCAGGATGAATAGCTAAAGGCAAAGATGTAACTGCAATTCCAATGTTTATGGTTGTGACTGTGTTCCATTTTTTTAGTTTATCTCTAAGAAGGGTTCAAATTGAATGCCGCTTTACATATCTCGCCGCATGCTGAACCTCAGTGGGGCAGTTTGTGCAGAGATGATGTTTTTAGCAAATTGGTTAAGTACTGTACAAGGTACTTCACCATAGGCAGTTTATAACTATACAGTAGATGGCTGTCTGCCATTGTCAGCATGCAAAAGCAATCGGCATGCATAAGCAATCTACTGCTGTTGACGGCAGCAAAATGTTTTTATGTATTGGTACAATGAACTCCTTTACTCAGATAACAAAGTCCTCTTATTTGCTTTTTAATCTCATTCCTGCCCTTAATTATCTTTGTACTGAGGACAGTTTTTAGTCATTTTTCTACTTCCAAATCTCAAAGCCGATTCTCTCAGTCCACTTATAACATTTATGAGGATTTTATGTATTTAATGACTTGGTGAGCTGCTGAGGAATCCAATAGATCTCGTAAACTGTCAGCCCCCCTTTGAGGGCATACTGCCACAGTAAAGTGCTATCTTGTACCGGATCCAAAACCAATATGATGGTAGTGTATCTTTTAGGAACCTTGCAGAAATATCACTGACAATTTTTTCCTTTGTTTTCTGTTGTATCATCTTATCTCTCCATCATCAAGACGTTCTTTTGTCTCAGGACTATGCAAACCACATGGAGACAGACTTTTTGGATGTCTACACACAGTATTAGAGTTTTTCTTAATAAATTTGGCACAAGAAACTAAAACAAACTAACAATTGTCAAAACTACATACAACCCTTATACCACGTAGTACATCACTATGCAACTTGGAAAATCATCAACTCCTGTTTAAAATGTGAATAAATCTGTCAATGAATAAATGCTCCTTTACTATTGGTTAGGCCAAGATGGTCAAAATGCAAAGGCACATTGCCAAATGATAGTGTACTCCGAAAGTATTTTGGTTACCCTCTGTAATACTGTCCAGTTGCTAACATTTTATACCGTAATGATCCAAATATAAGACAGATTTATTTTCCAAGAAAAAAATTCTGAAAAAGTTTGGTCGTTTTATAATCGGGGTCTAGAGTTTCAGCTGTTCAAGTTGCAGAACGTAAGGGACATCACCTGTTTACATCACCTTGGAAATATTTACCATTCATTGTAATGGGTCACTTTCATCTAAAAAGATATTGAAAATATTATTTCATTCCAAATGTGTTAAAAACAACAGCCTACCTTGTTTTATTCATTGTGTTTTTATTAGAATTTTTTGTTTTTATGAAAACAATATTTGGCTTTTATAAAGCATTTTACTAAAATATGCCTTGAAGGTCAGTGGTTGTCTTATATTTGGACCAATATGGTCCAAATATAAGACACCAATATTTAGGCAGCTGAATAGTATTGATGTCAACCATGGCACACACTATAGTTGCTCAAGTAAGGTACACACCAGCCAACCACAAATACACAAAGTTGAAACACCAAAATAATCAGGACAAAAGAAAATCTGTTGCAAATGTATCATCCTAAAGCGTCATCCAATCTCTCCTCTGTGTCTGGCCACAACAATTTATCGACTTCACACCCGATATCCTACCTTGCAATGCAATGAGGGAAAAATCTTTTGGCATGAAGCAGCCCCCCCCCACTCCAACAGTCTGCTGTAATATCCTCACCCATCACCCGTTTTCGTTTGGTTACACTGAATTATAGCTTAAGTCTATTCATCTGAATATGTTTACAACAAAACCATATTGCTATTATGTATCTAATTTATGTGTGACAGGTTATTGTGATTGTAGGGTGCTCTATAATGCATATAGTGATTTACACAAGGAACATGTGTATAATGGCATTTGAGAGTAATATGATTTAAAAGCAAAATAATGCAAACCGTTCTGATCTGCAAGGCTTACTCAATGCATTTTGTGCCAAAGCAATGACAAATGACTATAGTCATGTGAACAACTGACGTATTGTTCATGTAAATAGTTTGACAAAGTATAATAGTCACTTTGATGATTGTGAAACTGTTACCCTGGATGTCGAGTCTGCAGAGTGGAACCTGGTATATACTGTCATCTGGTGGACAGACGTTAAAACAACAGAACAATGCCTGCGGGTTTTTATGGATAAAGGAGACAGACTTAGCCACGTATCTTTGTGAATTCACTCTCTGAATAATGTGCATGTGTATTCTCAGCTAATCAGGTTAAACCTACTCAAATCTATGTATGCTGACCCCATTTAAAGGCGGCAGCTGCACCATGGCCACATTAACCCACTAGGGGGTCCTGTGGTATAATTTAACTATGGACCAAGACTCAGCTCTGTTTGTGGAATTTTGTCAAACATATATTTATGTATGCATCATAGAGATTATGACACAGAGCACCTTTACAAGACTATATGCAATGCTTTGGGTCCTTAGGGAAGTTCTTTGCCAGGTGGGTAATGCAGCACCCAGCATCAACACCTCTCCACTTTTTCACTTCAGAGAAAGCAGATAATATACACTTGGCTTTCTCAGAAGATAGTTGCAGCTGACTCCCAAACACAAAGACACTCCTGTGCCTCTGCAGAGAGCATGCCACTGCTACAGTTTAGCAGTAGTGTGCTTTTTGTCACTTTGCCCCTTCAGTTCACTGCTCCTACTCTTCAGTTTTGGGTGAAAATGAACAAAGAAATCTTTTCGAGCAATTCTTTTTAGTATGCACCAGGTCAACCTGTCAAACATGAACCGCTAAATTTCCCACTTGTATTGTCCAAGCACTTGCTGTTACGCGTTATCACGTTGCCTGCTACAGTTGTACTCTCGCTTAAAACATCAGGGCTGCAAGAAGCATCCAGATCCTTTACATAAGTAATACCACACTGTAAAATACTCTGTTACAAGTCAACATCCTGCATTGAAAATGTTTACTAAGTACAAGTATGTAAGTATCATCAGGAAAATGTACTTAAAGTATTAAAAGTAACAGTACTCAATGCAGAAATACCCTTACATTTTAGAAACTGGAAACGGTCCAAAAGGTTCTGTGTTTAGCGGTATAATCATTACAACTGGACTTGTAGGCCATTACATTGTTAGGTAGTTTAATTTATAGGAAACAATTCTATTGTATAAACTCCTTGTGTTTTGTGTGCAAACAGCTTCAATTGTAACGTAACTAGTAACCAAAACTGTCAGAATAATTTTAGTGGAGTAAAAAGTACAATATTTCAGTGCAAGTACTGTACCTCAAATTTGTACTTAAGTACAGTACTTGATTAAATGAACTTAGTTACATTAGACCCCTGCAACACATAGGAAGCGGGGCAACAATTGAATGAGGAGGAATCATTGTTAGTCAATGAGTAGTCTACATACACAACGTTCTACTTTGGCGGAAATTCCGCCAAATGTCCGATGTCCCTCACCTTCCGCTTTCTTTGTGTTGTAATTTTTGACCTCAGGTGGATTTCTGAGGATTGTGGTTAACTGCTCCTCAGATCTCTGCAGGGTAAATCCAGACCGCTAGCTGGACTATCTGTCTTATCTGAGTTTTCTGTTGCAAGACTAAAACAACTTTTGAACGTACACATGCTCCACCAAAACAAGTTCTTTCCTGAGGGTATTTAGTCGTTGCCCCGTAAGGCGCTTAATGCCACCCGAGACAATTTTGATTCGTTTAAAGAAATGCCAGTAAACCAGAGGCCATTTTACTCCCATCCTGGAAAGCTCTGTGGACTAACCTGACCCCCCTTTGCAGCGTTGTGGAGGAAGGTCTGAAAAAACGAGGCTAGTCAATGAGTGACTTGAGTCAGAGATGAACAAGATCAAATAAACTGTTGGCTCAAACTGGGATGTCTGCTGGCTACTTTCCCCTCAAAAAGTACAACATATCGTTGATCAGGGACATGTGCATTAAGCTTAGTACTTACACACAACTGAGATGCTGAATCAATGCAATTTAACTTGTTTTTTATTTCACAAGTTTACCATATTTAAAGTTCACCCTTCCTTTACCTAAAATGGATATTGGTAAGAATCATGACTTATCATCACTGATTTGGAAGAAAATTCTTCTCCTGGTTCAATCTGTTGTTCCTCATAAACATAATAAGTGTTTCTTTTCAACTGGCACCTGGCAAACAGTGTGTTGAAGTATTGTGATGATCTTTCTTCTCATTCATATTGTCTTTACATTGATTATAGTGACAGACCAATCCCTAGTTGTTTTAACCCCGCAGTTCATCTAAAAAAACAAGAATTCTCTTTACTGTTGAAGATATTGCTATCCCAAAAGCAGGCTCCATTCCCATTGTTGGAGGTGATTATTTCCTGAAACACAGTAAAAACTGCGCCTACATCTGTCTGGTTGGGTGTTTGGTGTTTTTTTGCCCCCATCATCTCCTTCCAGGCAGCGCGGCAATGGGTATATTTAGGGTGAAGGTTAGGGTTAGCTGCCTGGAAGGTGACGTTGGAGGCAAAAAACACATTATCTGTGTTACATTAACACAGAAAAATAAGTTTGCACACGTCACAAACCAAAACAAGAGTCGTATAACTATTGACAGAGGTGTGACATAGGAAATGATCATGAAAATGACAGACCCAACCTCTCAGATCACGGTACAGTAGGTAGCGCAGTCACCAGGCCATATGGAATTAATGAGACACAAGCACAATTTTGGATTAGTACAATTCTGAGTCAGTAATGCATTTTTATAGATGAGGCAGTCAGAGCCATTATGAATTTCTCTTGTAACTTACTGTTAACATGATTAAAAATGATTTTGGTCCCATCATTCCTAACAATAATTAAAGGCAGTTCTATTATGTGGCTTGTCTTTCTTGGTATGGAGATGATCAGTGTGTCTTTTTTTATTTTTTGCATTCCTGTTCTCTGTTTTTTTTCTTTCTGGGATACAGTCCAGGTTCAGTTGCAGCACTCTATCATCAAACATTTACAGAAACACAGAAACCAGGCTGATAAGGTTTAAATGCATAGAGTCTGTTGAAGAATAGTATTTGCCATTAAGAATGTATTTTAAACCAGAACTAATGCATTATGTATATATTCATAGTACATATTCACCTGCAAACTCTATTATAGTAACAACCATCTGTATATTATGATCGTTGTACATATCTGTAAAAAATTCTACATGTAGTAATATCCACCTGTGTATTATATTCAGTACATATCCAGCTGTAAATCCTGTTCACAATACTAGTTATCTATATACTGTATTATGTTCATATGACAAATCTATCCATAAAATTCTGTTTACAATAGTATTCATTTCTATATTTATTCAGTACATATCCATGTCCTGCACTTATGGAACCATTGTATACAGTATCCTGCATTTACTGCTAGTTCACTTCTGGTTAGACCTAAACTGCATTGTCTTGCCTTGTACCTGTACTTGTGTAATGACAATAAAGTTGAATCTAATCTAATCAAATCTTATGTCACAGATTTAAAATGTATCTAATATATCTATCTCTATATCTACAGTGTGCATTCATTATAATGTATATTTTTGCATACATCATGCAGACACAGTTCAGAGCTTAAAGACACAGATTGACTAACCAAAAGTTTAATTGCAACCTCTCATTTTACAGAGGACAGGTTTTTAAAACTCCATAAGCTTCAGGACTAATAGAAAAAAATCCCTATTTCACTTCATCCAAACAGCAGGCTGCATAGACGTCAGGGCTGATGGCATTCAGAGCAAGAACAGTGAAGCATAATAGTTTTTTTTTTTTTTTTTATGTTTTAAACGCTGTGTAACGTTTCCAGCACCAGGCTCCTTCTCAGACTTCTGATAAAAACAATGCCTCTTGAGCACGGTGATGTCTTTTTTATCGTTACTTCTTGATTTTAAATCATTATTCACTTGTGACTAATCACTACCCCAATGTCGCAATACGGTGTTTTGCTAAGAAAAGGAAAGCATTCTATTCCTGCAAAGCTGCAAGCCAGAAATGTACACACAACAATTTGTTACAGGGAATGATGTGCTGACTCCAGGAAGTCAGGCAATTGAAATTTGATTTGTTTTTTCACTTTACAGTAGTTACTGCATAAAGCAGTCTATACATGGGTGCAGGGTAAACATCCCATTTCTTAGGCTTTCCATGTCTGCACAAAGTCAGACTTACATGGAAAGCCATGGAGCCTCCTCTGATGGATTTCAGGGGAAACTCCTTCTCCTCTCCGTATCTGTACACATTCAGCACTCAAACTGGGAGAGACCTTTACCGTGCGTGAGATGTACCCAACGTGACTGGTAACAGTACTACAATTTCATCCCCCTCAGTTCCGAGGACTCAACTATATTTAATGCCACAGATTACAGCTCTGCCACTTGACCTGAATAAAAGTCAATAATTCCAATTCCATTTTATGCTGAATGTCGCCTCCAGTTTCGGACTTTATATTCGTGAAGTGTGATCTAATGTCTCCTCCTCAGCAGCATCCGCTCTTCTGAAAGGTTGAGGCAAGTGATAATTTCATCCCAAAGGGTTTTTTATTCCTTTTCCACTGCTTCAACCTATCAATGTACTTCTACTACCTTCGACAGCACCAAGGCTCACATTAAACTTTAATTAGAATTGCGCTCAGCTTGCCTTGTCATGTTACTGACAAAACCATTTCCATCGGCACATAACCATTGATGGTCGTCTTCAGTCATCAAATTATATTTGAATAAATGGGTTTAGAAAGTAATGAAGAAGAAGTTTGATAAAAAAACCCAAAAAAAAACCAAATGTATTACTCTGCCTTTAAATGAAGGAATTATTTAATGCACGCAATTTTCGCTGTAACTTGGTATCACATTGCTTTCTGTCCAATTTTCAATTTAAAAAAATAAATATCTTCCACATTTCTCAAATTGTCCACATCTGCATTCCTAATCTTTCATTCATCCTTATTTTACACCACTGAACACATGTGTCAGTGGGTTGCAGAGTCAAGATATTATAACTGCTGACGTGCATGCCGGAGAATAATCCTGCAGCACCATATTCAGTACGTAGAAGTAGCAAAGCATGAACAATTTCCTAGATGTAGCTGTCATGTACTTAGTCAGTGGGATGCAGTGCATGTCCAGTAGAAGTCTTAAAAATAAGTTAGAGAAAATCAGAACAGTTTCATAATGACCTTATTAGTGTGATCGGTCCTCAATGTAACACAGAGGGTTAGACAGTTTTTTTTATTTTACATTTTTTTTAAAGAATGTCTTGTCCAGTTGCAGATAATCTGTCAAAACATCCAGGAAGTTGTGTATGCTATCCTGCTTAGGTCAAGTCAACCATATACTGTACATCCGTACATGTTTAATGAACTCGCTGGTTACTTATTCACTTTCAGTTGCAGGGTTGAGAGGAGAGAAAATAAACAGTGTGCAAACGTTTAACCACTGGTGTCTCCATGTAGCTTGCTGAGTCATCTATACACTCCACCCAGCTCTTTGCTCGTTTGAAAGCCATGATGTCTCTCTCTCATGGGTGGGCCAAAGTCTCTGGGCGGGCGAAGCACAGAAAGGGGAGATAACCTTACATCTTATGATCTCATAAGGGGCAAGATTCCAGATTGACCCATCTGAGCTTTCATTTTCTCAAAGGCAGAGCAGGATACCCAGGGCTCGGTTTACACCTATCACAATTTATTTGCCACTGGGGGGGCCATAGGCAGGCTGGGGGAGCGCATATTGATGTTAAAAAACTTAAGGTGACATTTTCATGCCATGGGACCTTTAATGCAATACTGTGGCACAAGTTTAATGTGACATAAGTTTTACACATTAATTATTTTGTTTACTTGAATTATGATTGGCACTATACAATAAACATCTGTGTGTGAAGTCGTAAATGGTTTGCCAACCTGTACTCTGAGTAGTGGAAAAGTTCTTAATTAACACCATTTTGGTGCCAGTCTACAGTTCAGCAGAAGAACAACAGATCAATAGCATTTCACCGTGGCTCATCAGGGATACCATTTCTTTCATGTAGAGTGATGCTCTCCCCCTCAGTTTCCTTATTAACCGTGTCAATGTGTTTCTCAGACTGTAGGGAAACCCTTTGTCCATTAGTAAAGGCCAATCGTTTATGCGCAGACACACGAGGAAGCTGTGGTTTTCTGCAAAACGGTCCTATGCAGCGAAGCAGCTCTCCGTAGGCCCTGCGGAAATCCCTGTTGAAGGCTGGATACAGGATGGGGTTAAGAGCGGAGTTGAAATAGCCCAGCCATAGGACCACAGAGTTAAGTGTGTTAGGTGGGTTTGTCCTCTTCTTTACACCCATGCAGATGAAGAAGGTGAAGTAGGGGAACCAGCAGATGACAAAGGCCCCCAGCACAGCTGCCAGGGTCACTGTTGCTTTGTGCTCTCGGGCAATGGCTGCAGTTGATGCTGCGCGTGCAAATGATGGAGTGGCAGCACGAATCCGACGCACCTGAAGAGATCGGTTAGGCAAATGTTAGAGAGACAGAGAATGCAAAGAGCTGACTCACTGCTCTGATGACAACATCTTTGATTCAACATCTTAAGTGACTGTGCTTAAAGTGCTGTGAATTCTCTCAGATTAGATTAGATTATTCAACTTTATTGTCATTACACAGGTACAGGTACAAGGCAACAAAATGCAGTTTAAGTCTAACCAGAAGTGCAATCGCAGTGGCAGTAAGTGCAGGAATAAGTAAGTAAAATTAGGTTTTACAAAATTAAAATAAGCACTGACCTGTTTTCTAGCCACTCTGAATATGCAGAGATACATTCCACACATAAGGAGCAGAGGTAGGTAAAATGAGCTAAAGGCATAAATAACAACGTAGTTGTTATTCCACTCAAAGTGGCAGTAGTATCCCTCGTTGTCCTCCTCCCCAATGCCCCAGTCCAAGTGCTGCACTGTGTAGTCTGCTGTGTTCCAGCCCAGGTGGATGGGCACAAAGGACACAGCTAGTGACAAGGCCCAGATGGCGATCATGGCCATTGTCACCCTTGGAGGGGTAACTCTCCGGGAGTAGCTGAGGGGAGCCGAAATGGCTAGGTAACGGTCCACACTGATGG
Source organism: Etheostoma cragini (assembly GCF_013103735.1). Taxonomy (NCBI): domain Eukaryota; kingdom Metazoa; phylum Chordata; class Actinopteri; order Perciformes; family Percidae; genus Etheostoma; species Etheostoma cragini. The sequence goes on along the minus strand of NC_048419.1, from coordinate 4,556,713 downwards.
CCAGCAGGGTCAGGATGGAAGATGTACACAGCATGACATCCAGTGAGACGTAGATGTTGCACAGTGCTCCGCCGAGGGGCCATTTCCCGCTGCGCAGCTCCAGAGTGGCAGAGAAGGGCAGCACCAGCAGGCCTAGCAGGAGATCCGTCACTGCCAGGGACACCACAAAGCAGTTAGCAATGCGCCACAGTCGACGACTGAGCCCCACAGCCAAACATACCAGCACATTCCCACCAATGGTCAGAATGATAAAAGACACCAGGACCAGCCAGCGGAGAGCTGTGGAGATCATGGTGACCTCCTCCACAGGCACTGGCTCACTGACACAGTGCTGCTGCTGGTATCTCAGTAGAAAATGTTCACTCATCCACTGCCAATACCATCAGACAGTTCTTTACACGGCTCCTTCGTGTAAGGGTAAGCAGGTTCAGAAGTAGATCACAGAGTGTCACACTTCCCCCCCATCTCCTTTTCCCCAGTGCCAGTATTGTACGCACTTCCCTGCTGAAGAACAAGAACAATAGTTATTACTAGAAAATTCAAGTCACCATATTGATACATTTTATTATTTGTGTATTTCAAAGTAATGCATTTTCATCCTTTTAACATTTATTGAAACAGTATAATTGCAACTGCCTGTTAAAAAGGTCAAATTACCAAGCATAAACAATGAGTGAATGACCAAAAACACAACATAAAAAGTATTAGGCTTGAAGACATTGTTTCTGTTATAGAGTTATACGAGGGAATTTAAACAAATCCTTATATTGCAGTCAATATAGCAAGAGGGAAAATTATAGTCACCCTACCTTTTTTTATCTAATATAGTATATTACACAGTAAAATGTATCAGTACAGTTAATTATATATACTGTATACAGTATATACTGTATACATACATATGTGAATCATTGCAGCAGTACTGTCTTGTGTTTTTGGTCATACACCATCTGTCATTTTCATTTACTAAAGAAATTAAAATTAATTCTCATGTTAGCATTACCAGTGCTATTATCCATTGTAATGTTTAACCAGAATCACAACATCCCCACTTTTCACCCTGGTAATGGCTGATTTTATGACATTAGCTGACATTATACAGCTTATACATTACAGCCCTTCCACTAACAAATAGGACAGAGTCTGTAGAACGATACACAGGGAATAGGTTATGTCCTAAACACAATATATGCTGGGCATAGGCTGGACTGAACGTACACACGTAACAAGCAATGGACCTGGACGATCAACAGCACTGAAGAATGGGTCTTTGTGTAAACATATGTTGAAGTCAAGAAGCTGTCCCCTAGAGACGGGAACATTTACTAGAGACGTGGCATCTGGTAAATCGTGGGCTGTTCTAATCATAAAACATTCTGCCACAGACTTTACAGCGTCAAGTAAACAAAGCCCTTCAGTCTAAAAACAGAAAGATTTGTGTGTCTCTAACCACATACCTTTTTCAAATGTACTTGAAATGCATATTTCTTTGCTGTTTTTGCTTCCAAAATTAAAGCTATTGTTTCTTTTCAAAAGGACAAGATGGCCAAATATTTAAATCAAACTATGTACGAATAAAATAAAACAAACTAATAAATTATGATCCATCTGCATACCCGATCCGGCATTTTTCTGTGAGGTGTTCTTTCAAAGCGCCAGCTGTCATGCCTCGCAGGGAAGCTTAGCTAATTTCTTTCTTTTTTTGTCATCAGACAGCATCCTGTAACAAATTTAACGTAAAATTTACAGTAACACACTGGCAACAACTGGCCAGCAAGTTACTGTGAATTATCTCTACAGCAAAGGTACCATACTTCCATTTACAGTATTTCATGTATTCACTGTAAAATACAAAACACTTAAACACAACATAAGATAAAAAGTAAAAATACAGTAGTTTACCTAGTACTATACCAGCTATATTGTGATTTTTTTTACAGTAAGGCTTTGACTCCTGTGATTTTGTCACGTCGACAAGGTTGTAATGTAAACTTTACAGCATCTTACTGTATATACATATACAGTAGTGTTACTGTGAAATCTAAAGTAAAGAACTGCAGATTTCAAAGGCATTATTTATAGTGCACTAGTCCTTTTTCACAGATGCAACCTCAAAGTGCAACTTTAATATCATTTAATAATATCCCTGTAATATGCTGTGTTTCTAGTGTTTTCCAGTGTTTTAGAAATAAAACTAAAGCATATACCATAGGCCAACTAAGAAAGTAGTCCAGCTCCAAGTGCCTGAGACTGCTGTTTGACAGTGTAAAACATTGTATTTTTTATTTCATTAGTGTTTACTTCCTGCATGTTTGATAATGTTGTTTGTAATTTGCCATCTGCTTCCTTATCACAGTAAGGCCATCTAAGCCAATAAATAATTAATGATATTTGGAATGGACAGATGATTCTCAAATTTCCTAATTATGGTTTGATGCTATTACATAAGCGTCAGGCTACTCATATATCTTAATAACAATCCTTGTTGCAGCCGCTGTGGTTTCCTTGGGATATTTATTTATTGTCATTTTTATCGAATTTTCTGAGTTTTGTCTCTTTTCTGGTAAATTTTTGTGAGGCTACGGTTAGGAAGGCAGTTGTATATTTATAATTTATGATCGGATTTGCACCCAGGCTGCAAGAGTTTGTGGAAATACTTTTTTTTTTTTACTCATACAGGCACCATATCTTCATCTGCACCGAGACACACAAGCAACATTATACTGTGTAATATGTATGGTCAACACATATAATATCAGTACCTCCACGTAATAAACACAACAAACTTCTTGTTCATATATGTTTAATTTAAGAATTGCGTCAAACTACAAACATAATGAAGTTTGGATTACAAGGTTCACGTCTTTTAACTGCTTTATCTTTGGCTTTATGACAGTGATTGGGATCGGACATGACAATCATCCCTGACCGAAGATATGACAAGCGTGACATGTCAGATATGACAGTGTAAAGATAAGAACAGTAGTGTTTATGGTAGTGTGGAGGAAATTATAGGGGTGATCCAATAATGATTTCTATTTGATGAAGTGTAATTAAAACTGTTTCAGCTGTACCTGGTCATTCAGAGAATCCAAGGTTTTAGTGTTTGCAATTTTGTCACTATGATTTCCCTTGGGGATAAGCACCTCTTGTTTCTATGGTGACTTTGTCCGGTCAGCATTGACAGAGTTCAGATCGAGCTGTGTCCCTTGTCCCTTGGCTCTTAATTGGTGCTACACAAACCAGGTTTCACCGGTCATGAAGAGCCAGAGAGGATTTAATACTAAACTCAAATAAAAGCCATGTTTGTCATCATTTTCATTTTACCTTGTTGCTGATGCACCACACGACTAAGGGAACAGGTGAAACACCATTGCACCATGATGATAACATGAGATCATTTTACAATTCATTGCATAATTCATTTGTTTGATTCACATATTTCTGAAAAAAATGCAAAACATGAGATGTGGTTTTATGGATGTGCATGACTAGGTATCATCACCAACAAGAAAAACTGCCTCTTTTAGCAAAGTACAGAATATCCCAATGCTTATTGTAATGCTTGTCTTGCCTAAAGTAAATATATGACATTGTGTTTCTGTTTGGCAGCTTTATACAACAGAAGTGTATCTGCACAGAAAGACCAGATAACCTTAAAATTCCTCTCAGGCTAGAGAATATAAAAAAACTAACTAAAATTAAGTTTAGCTTGATGTGTCAACAGTGTGTGATAACATTGTGGTTAAAAAAATCCGGCCCACAACGACACAAGGTGAGCCAACAATATAAAAGAACAATCTAACAACAAGTGAAAGGTGAAAACACTCTGGAGTATTATAGTGAAAACTTTGTCATTTTGCAAAAGTCCCATCCAATGAGAAGTTCTATGATTTGTGTACAGTGCATTTGTATCCGTGCCTTGTCCTCTTATTACGCTTATTGCAACTTTGCTTCTGCCAAAAACTTACAAAAGAGTGTTTTTTTCACTCCGTTAGCTTATGTGCTGTTTCCACAAAGCATATGAGTGCCATAAACTTAATGGCTTTTCATGGACAGACTCCCACATGATTGCTAGTAATCTTACCAACTAGTTACACAGTCATGTTTTACAACAAGAAGTTAGAAAGAAATAGCAATTTCCTTCCTTATAAAACATTCAACTGTGATTTCAATACAGAGTAAACAATGACGAGCTATAGTAAAAACATTGTGAATTGGAATCAGTGATGTACAGTTGTAATACTGTATATTTTAACACCATAGAAATGTAACTGCACACATTAATACATATTGTATTGTTCTTTTAGTAATGAATAGAGTCTAAAACCTTGCCCACTGTTCCCACATCAAAGTGGTTTAAACTGAGTGACACACTGACCACCCAACATGTCAACTTGTCCAATTACTCTCTCTCTCACAGCTATAGACTCATATGCAGAGCAATTAAAGTAAAACCACAAGCTGTCTCACATGTGCGATCATTTTACAATACCACAAATATAACAAAATGCAAACATGTAACTTGTCTTCTGGTTGGTGTGATATTGCAGTACACTGCTGCACCCATGAATGTGTAACCAGAGAAAAGGAGACATAAATGAATCACTAAGCAACACTTTAATACGTTAACATACAGATCTCAGTGGACCACCAAACAAGACTTAGAACACAAACCTTCATCCTTGTGAATGTAAAGTGCTTTTTTAACCTTCAGTGTACAAATAAAGTTGTTCAAAGCGTGTTGACTCACCTCACATGGTTTGTCTTAAACGTCCGTCTAATCACAACCCTCTTCCCAGATCACGAATCCTCTCCTTTGCTTCCTCGATCGTGCTTAAGTACAAACTTATTTCGCTCTCTCGCTCACTCTTGCTCACTCTCTATTTATCTCCTCCCTCTCCGTCTCCCTGTCTCTGTCCTCATAGACGTGCAGAGGGACACATGTGATGCACTTTCACTTCCACTAGTGCATCCATTCATTGCCTCTAAGCATTCTCACTTGTTATAGCTTAAGACATGTACTGTATTTCCTCTCACAGCAAGTGTATTTGTTTTAAGTTAAAAGGGCTCAAAAGTATTTCAACAGATTAAGATTGTGTTAACAAATAAGGATTTTCAAGATGAACCCAATTAATTAGCTCATCACCTTGTGTCTTGGATGTTTTGCAGCCTCTTTAATTTGCTTATACAGTGTACAGTAAGTACTGTTAAAGATGTGGGGCAAGGTGAGCCACACTTTATTTACTTAAAGGGATAGTTCAGATATTTTGAAGTGGGGTTGTATGAGGTACCATAGTCAGTGTATTACCTAGTTGACAGTAGTTTCCGGGAGGAAAGCAGGAGTACCAACACGGAAGCATAGCAATGCTGAGCCGCGGCAAAACATATTTTAGCCACCTAAAAACATCAGAATTAGTTTAAGTGATTTCTATATCAGGAACGTTTTCTCCGCTTTGTCTTATCATCAGGCAGCCCTTTCCGACAGGGAACTTAAGCAGTTTTATTCACCTATGCTGTTCTCAAAGCTTCCAGACTCTTTGGACAAATACTTTAATTTTACCGTGCAGAAAACGGATGTTGCTGGTCTGCCCCTTCCTTCTGGTTAGTTTGTTTGTGTTTGACTTTTGTGAATCAGAACTAACACCAAGTTCTAAGTTGTAGCGCTGGCTATGACAAGAGCAAAGATGGATATAATGGCTTAAGTTCCCCATTGAAAAGAGCTATATGACAGCAAATATTCTAAATTTATTGTACACTTAATATCAAGCCATGTCCTTACCAAACTAAAGAAACTTCCTCTTTTTACTATTGCTTTGCATTGATGAACAAGGGTTACAAAGATTGCAGAGAGTAGTGTGTATTGGTGTGGATGCTGATCAGGATGTTAAAGTAATATCCTTAATCCAAGTGGGAGCCATGAAATAATTTATTTAGAGAGGAGGAGAAGCCCTTGGAATCACAGAGGCTGGTATTTGTTCAGTTAGAAGCAGCAATATGCTACGCTTCATGAAACTGACCAGGCCAGTGGGGTAACAGAGACTAATATCTCAAGTGAAGTACACTATTAAGTCAACTCATTTGAATGCACTGGTCCAGAAATGAACGCTCAGTAAGCAAAGCCAAATAACGATTTAAAAACTTGTTATTTTAATCATTACATTAGATACAAAGGAAGAAAAATGACGACAATGTTTTTTATCTCATGCTTTACGCCACTTCTTCTTTCTTTGGCTGAGTCAACGTCAAAGTTGTATAACTACTTAGATTTATTTGAGGCGTGTTTCCCAAAGCAAGAGACTTAACCCACCTCACAACTAAAAGAAACAAGACAGTAGCAAGTAAGCAATTAAAAGATAAGAAATAAAAGAACAGGAATAGATTATTGTTATTACAAACATAATGATTATTTGACTGTTGACAGTTAAAGCAAATAAAGAGCGCTTTATCTTAATAAGGATATTATGTAATATTAATAACTAGTTAGAAGTGTAGCTGTTATGCGTTGCGCTTTGTGTTTTGTTTCAATTTTAACATTATAACCTTAGAAGCTCTGCAATTATATTATGCACTTGTAATCAAGCATTTTCTTTTTCTTTTGTATTTTTCCGGATCATGCTCTTCTCGCCCAAATGTCCGTTACCTTCCGCTTTCTGGTGGAATTTTAAACTCCCCGTTGATTTATTGAACAACTTATAAACACAGGATTGTGGCGATTGTGATTGGTTAAAAAAAAAAAAAGAATCACAGCATGTTTTTGTCTTTTCTCCCATCCCGGGATGTTGCATGGACTAACCGGACTAGCCTTCCTCCACAGCGCTGCGGTGGAAGTTCTGGCAAAACGAGACTACCGCTGCTGTAAAAAAAGATCTCTTGGAAAACTGCTGCTGACTCAGAACAGAGCAGCTGGCATGCTGCTTCTGATCCAGATCCTTCAGTCTAATGGGAAAAACATGCATGTCAATCTCACCTGATGGGAAGTTGAGGAGACTCTGTTGGCATCACTCCTGGTTTTTTGTCAGGACCAAAGAATGTGTCGTAACATTCCTGATTGTTTGTAAGTCACAAATCACATTTAGCACTAACACACATACATTCCCCACCAGACATGTCACCAGGGGTCTTTGCACAGTTCCCAAGTCCAGAACACAATCAAAGCATGTACAGCATTGTATCAAGGTATATTTTAATGGAACACACTTCTAGCTGAGATTTAATGTACAGCATTGTATCAAGGTATATTTTAATGGAACACACTTCTAGCTGAGATTACGAAAGCACAAAATAAAGCAAGCTTTAAAAACAAGTTAGGGAACATCTACTGGCCATATTACTATATTTTGTGATTGTATTGTACATGAATACAAATATGTTGTAAGATTTTACTTTTGCATATGCAGTGCTTATGAATTTAGTGTAATATATATGGGTATATGAAGAGGAATATGTATATTTATTTGCATCCGTATCAGCTAATATTGATCCCCGGTGGAGAAGTTACAATATACACTCTGTTTGTTAGTAATCACTACACACAGGCCTGAAATACACATTGCTCAGAACCTAATCATGCACAAATGGAGAGATGTCAGAGTGTGTGGGCTGCCAGCTGGACCAGCACCCTGAGGGGAGGGGTGGGGGGGGTGTACGGTGCATTCCTCAAGGGCACCTGGCAGTGCCCAGAAGGGGAAGTGGCCTTTCTCCAGCTACCAATCCACACGCTGTACATTGATCCATATGGGGACTTGAACCGACAACCCTCCGGTTCCCAACCCAACTCCCTATGGACTTAGCTACTGCTACCCCAAAATAATGGGGATCCTAAAAAAATCAAAAACAAAATCACCACAGTCCAAAGTTACTTTACATTACCATGAGATGTAGAATATAAACTATCATCATCATAAAAGACACAAAACTTACTTACTTGTGTATGAGTGTTTTTATGCCGGTGATGATTGTGTGTATGTGTACTTGAGGCTAAAAGGCTGTTAGATGTGTCTAGCCGTGGAATACGATTCTTCCCCACCAATAATAGAAATTATAAAGGCCTTCCAGCTGTTTTGTCTGTCAATCATCCTCATTCACACTGGTGTGCTAACAAGATGTGAGTAAGCCTGAAGTGATGTTTCTGCCTTTTCTCACTGTTTCAAGGCCGCTTCTTTTTACCCGCTTCGTGTTGCTGCAATGCCAAATCAGAGCATTCTTCTATCATCAAAGCTGTTTTCTAAATCAAATAGATATTTTTTGGGCTGAAATATTTCAACAACAATTGGATGGACTGTCATATAACATTTTCTACTGATGTTCAAGGATTGTAGAGGATACATCACTTTTTATCTATTTCACTCATTCAGTGAAATGACACGAAAAGGCATCTGTGAGATGGATTGAAATTGTTTTTTGTTTTTATTTTTTGTTGAACTGTCTCTAAAGTATTGGATAGTTTGCACAGCAAATCACATTCCTCACAGGATGAATTGTAATAACACACTTCTAATTTGTTCAAGTTCTTTTGTTGGTACCTGCAAAAGAAATCAGCCTCAGCTGTGCTTTGTATTTAGTACTAAGCAGCAAATGTTGCCATGTTTACACATTAAACTAAGATGGTGTACATGGTAAGCATTGTACTTGCTAAACATCAGCATGTTGGCTTTACCATTGTGAGCATGTTAGCTTGCTGATTAGCATCTAGCTCGGGTATAGCTGCACAGAGCACTAGCGTGGCTGTGGACAGTTACAGTCTAAGTTGTAGACTCTCAGAGCCAGGCTTTTTATAATTTAAATAAATAGTTCTCAAGAGTGGTGTCCGACCACGTTGGTCGATAATGGGTTTAGTTGTTTCCGGACTGCCACAGTCAAAGGCAGGGTAACCAGCCGGCTGTCAGAGAGAGGTGGGGTATGGGAAGATGCCATAATTCAAATTCAAGTTTAAATGTAGGGATAGCAGTGCATATTTTCAGACAGTTTCTGCCTCCAGGTAAAATTGTGTTGCGCTTACGTCAAAAGTCACAGAACTAGCTAAAAAAAGACGTTCAATCACTGGCTCTTCCACAACCTCTAAACAGTAGTGTGACATATCATTGGTTTTTGGAAACTTACCCCTTATGACAGGAGTAACCTGAAATAAATGCTAGTGCCTACAACTTTCTGTCAAATACCCAATGCTCTTTGTTTGCATTTAGGTTATGCATTGTGCCTTTAAGGAAGGAGGAAATAGGGCTGCAATAGAGTGCTTGATTGCGTGGGACTGTGAGCTGGTAGATGGAATCCAAAAATCCAAAAATCCCTAGTCTGACCGAAACAGACATACAATTTAACATAAATGGTAAAAAAAAAACTGCCACACTGCAGCTGTCCTTACGGGTTTAAATTTGAGGTTGAACTTTTTATAGTTGTTGATGTGCATTAATCATTTGCTTGCACTTGTGTTTGTATGTATTTGATATGAAAGTGTGAGCCCATTGGCGATTTAAGACCCTTTTAAAATGTTATCTCAGGTCCCCTAAAAATTAGAATTGCTAATTGTTAGACCATTGTCTGAAATTGGTTGATACTACTGTGACCTATAAAGTGTCAGGTTTACTTCCATCATAGTGCCACTAAACGTTAGCTGACGTTGTTCAGTAGCTAGCTCAGAGATGATCGGATTATGAAGTTACTGATTTAGCCATGGGGGTGTTTTGCATGCACTATAGCGTATACACGTTTGCATTGGGGGCTGAGCCCCCTTTAAGGTCTTATGCTAGCATCACCCCTGTGTGAGACTCATGAATATGCCCTCTTGGGACAATAAAGGAAGCCTTTTTCAGAGAATGGTGTACTTTGCTCTCAACGTTTAAAGAAGTATGGTACTTTTCATATGAGGCAAAGTATGGGTTTCATGATCCTCTCTAGTGATTATGTAATTCATAATTGAAGACATTTAAACCGTGTCCAGTGACAGTGTGATATGTGCGACCATCAATGTTTCCACACACCGTTATCCTTCTTATTAAGCAATGTCAAACACATTGGAAGCCAGGAAACAGAATAAACAAGTAAGAAGGAAAATTGTTATGTGTGTTATGCAGGATTATTAAGCCAAATAATACCACATCCAAGGCCGTATAAAAGCCCCGAGCAATTGCCTGCTTTGTTGTACAGAAAATCCGCCAGTGCTCTCTCTCTCTCTCCTCTTCCATTGTGCTCTGTCATATTACATTTCCATCCCAGGGGAAGCCAATCTCTGACATCTCAGTGGATTACTGCTCCAGTAAAACCCCTTTGGAGGACCCTCGACTCTGGGAGGAGGAGCGAGAGAAAACCCCTATCTGCCCTTCTCTGCCCTCCTCCATCCGTCTGTGTCCCCAAGAAACACTGCCACTGTGTCTCCACGTCAAAATGAGTCATTAGTTCTGTCTGTGAATCTAACTGGCAGCAATGTTTCCGAATGGAGAAACAGCGAAGAGTCTCTTTTTGTCATATTTGGTTGTAAAATAAGAGGTTGCACATAAATATAATAAATCCTGATATAAACAGGCAAACAGATACTGACGTGGGAACAAAAACTATATGCGTGGTTTTACAGCTGATTGGAAACTTGCCACATCTACTGTTTTTTCTCCAGATTTAGCATGTAGCTTTTTGTCCACATATAATGAGGTCACGAGGCTACAACTGGCTAATTTGAGTATGCTTCCTTGACAACCATGTTGCTGTCTTTTGCATCTAGACCAGCCACTGACATATAAAATTTCATATTGCCCTGCCACACGCACGTTAATGCTGTTTCTGTGGAACCTATTCACATCTGCAAGGAAGGGCATTTGTTCTTTCACTTTTAACATTTAGTTTCCTATTTGTAATGTAGTATAATCATTGTTATTGTTTGTTCTCATTTTCAAATTAATCAAATTTGAGTTAAGGCCCCATATTTTTACATATTTGATGTTTGACAGGTTGGTATTTTGACACCATAATCCACTTTTTTCTCATTCTTGAATAAAAATGCTCTTTGAATCAAGCTTTTGTCAAGTGTCAGTGTGAAGGGTCCCATAATTTAGTGTAATTCTTTTATTTATTTTTTATAGGAGTTGCCTAAGGTACATAGTTAGGGCCATAAAATGTAAAATTAAGGGTTGGGTGAGATAAAATATATATATGCAGTATACATATTAAATGTAGCTGTATTGTATTTATACCTAGAGGTCAATTATGGTGCAACAAAAATACAATGTTTTCTAATAACATTTAAATGACTTTTTTTTAACTATCTAAGTTCATCAGCCAACTTTCAGAAACCATTTAATGCATTTAAAAAAATAGATATCTGGTTAATGTAACTTGAATGAATGCCTACCATGAAATGTTTTTCATTCCAAAAGTTAGTCAATACACCTCCTACTATCTCAATGCACAAATGAGAATCTATGCATTATTTAACAGATTTACACTGTGTTATATCATTATTTCAACTCAGTTGTCATGTGTAAGGCACATGTAGCGGCAAAGTAACACAGAAGAGTGGCAGCATTAACACCATTGTGATTGCCTCTGCCGTAAAACACCAAAGAAGAAGAAAATATTCATTAGGACAGACCCTGATTGGTCATTGCACTCGGCCCACTGAATTCAGGAAGTGAAGATGGCTGATCTTATTTGTAAATTGATACCTTTCCGTACAAAAATAGGACACAATGACCGTGCAGTTGTGTATGTCATAATCTGGAACTATTGCGCAAAGTCTGTGCAACAATATTTTAGTTTCAGGCTAGGTTACAAAGCTTCTGGGAGACCTTGCCCTCTTTGCAAGGCCCAGATATTAGTCTTCAGGCTAAACAAACACGATGCTAGCTTAAAGAGATGCAGAGATGAGGAAGAATATATAGTTAGGTGATTTATGGATTCATCATCATGGATTTATTGTGACAGAAACTGCACTTGCAGGCTGGATGAAGAAACTTCTAAAACAGCCCTGTGATCACATGAGGACCTCATTGACAGACACATTTGTCTCCTAATAAAAGTAAGTCTCTACACTTTGTTGATCTGGATATATTGAATATGACATTAAACAAGTAATTTGCTGTTGTGTATGACAGCCACTACCCGGGGGTTGAATCACGGTTTAAATACATGCGTGTGCTGCATGTAGGCTACTGTCATAATTAGAATTGAATCAGTGAATACAAACTTACATTTTCAATATGATATCAACAACACAGGAAAAACAACAACAAAAAACATTTGAAAATAAAGAAACAAAGAACTGCTAGCGGCATTAAGACTGTAATTATTTTTCATGTATTAATAATTATTTATTTGGCTTGCAATGATTCCACGCTCACCAGTGGTCAGTTTCGCCTAGTGCAAGATAAAGACAAGTATTTCCATAACAGTCTAACATCATTACCATAACAGTTTATTATCAGTACTCAGAAAACATCCCAGTTTTTTTACCAAAACAAAACAATGGGTGAAATAAGATCTATGTGTCCCTCTGTTGTTGAAATCAGAAAAGGGTTTATTGCCATAGTGAGTTGAAGTTAATGTGGGAAACGCCTTGGTGATTGGTGCATACATAACAAACACATTAAACATTGATAGAAATAAACCATACATACAGAAACAAATCCATTCAAAAAAGCGGTTTAGCATAACAAGATGGAGGCTGAATGGGTTGATTGCAGCATATGCAAGAAATATATAGTATGTGTAATGGGCAGGTGTATAGTCCAGGATGGAGGTTAATGCAGAGTGTAGTGCCTATTTGTGTGTGTGTGTGTGTGTGTGTGTGTGTGTGTGGGGGGGGGGGGGGGGGGGGGGGGGGGGGGGGAGAAGCAGGATTTACCAATTAGTTCTGGTTGTCACAGCAAGGTTAGGACTTGTTGGTGCATTTCAGAGTGTAAAGCATCGTCATGATGACACTGTCAGAGTTAATTTACAGAAAGTCTGACACTCATTTTAACACTGTTAACATTGTTAACACATCATAAACCAGAGCTAAATTGAGATTTTTTAAGTTCAAATCTACACTTTAAGTCTGCTTAGTTTGCCATACCATCACTTTATTAGTGCGAAATAAATATTCATAAGCATCCTGTAAATCAATTCACACTTCACTGTGCTGGAAAAAGAAAGAACAGGGCTATTTGCACACAGCAGGCTGCCCTGGGAGAAAAGCACTGCAGTGGAAATGAGTTTGTCCTCTCTAAAACTGTCTCACACAGAGTGAACACAACATAAAACATGCAGCCTGAAATATATTAAAACTTGCAATAACTATTACCTTGATATCATAATGTCCAGTTTTGCCAAAGTATGCCCTTTGAAGCACTGCAGAAATCTCTTTGCAGTCATTCTTACATTTTAAAACCAAAGAACTCTTCTTGAAAAATTCTGTTTAAATGGCCTTGCCTTTGCCTTATGTAGCCTACCATTTGATGCTCTGCAGAGTTGTCAAATGATTAGCATATGTTTTACTGGATTAAAAGAAATCCATGACTCGTTGGGGAATTTATTTTACTGTGTTGCATAAATGCTAAAAAATGCAAATCAACACTGGTGGCCTTTTTAGGATAGTGTATGTGTTGTTGGCATGTTTTTAGTTTGCACAGAGTAATTTAACGTTAGTCTAGGTAGGACAATGTCTGTTGGTCAGTAGGTCGGTCCATCACTTTGGTCCAGATAAAAACTGCAACAGAAACTGTGTCAAAATATTAGTTGCTGAACCTTATTAAAGCTCTTACTGTAGCCATGTGCTCCAGATCTCATCTCTCTTACCACATCCTGCCTCAGTTGAGCTTGAAGTCGGTTTCCGTTCAGATCAACCACTTTGACTTTGTCTCAATCTGTAGGGACTTGGCTTGGAAATCAAAGGGTCACTGGTTCAAGTCCCCATAGGGACTGAGTACAGACTGTGTACTGGTTGCTTGAAAGGTGCCATTTCCCCACCTGGGCACTTGGAGTGCCTTCCCTGGCCAGCCCCTGTGTGCTGTGTATGTGTAATATAACAACAGAGTATGAACATGTAATTTCTCTTTTTTATTTTTTTTTGTCTATAAACTTTATTTTTAACTTTTCCACCATCATGATGCACAAATCTATTCAGGATGACATCATCATTTTGACGGTCTGTTTTTAACTCCGTAGAAATGAAGGACTTTTTGGCTTGCTATAAGTTCAGCGTTCTTTACCAGTTTCTCGTTCACTTCTGTTCTCCACCATTTTCCCAAGCACAGGTAGTGTACAGCTCGTCTGAGCTTGTGAGCTGGCTGCTGCCCGTGGCTTTTTATGCAGAGGCTGGTGAGAGCCGTTGGACCTTAACCAGACGGACCACTGAACCAAAATAATGAGCTGAAAGTGGCTGAGGGCTGCACAGGGCTGCAGAGTGGGGTGTCACTTTTCGATGGTGTGGGCAGTGATTCTTTCACCTTACAGGAAATCATTTGATTCAAAGTTAATATCCACAATGTCACTTACTGGAGATTGAAGATTTTCAGCTGGCAGGTTTGGGTCATAAAACTGCCATGAAGATCCAACAAATTGAATTAGTCACTGTGCAGCAAATTGAAATAATGTTTGCAAGAAAGTAATATATAAGTGTGCTTTCAAAATGTATATATGTTTAGCATGCATGCATATTATGTAGCTGTGTGATGCACAAATACATGTAAAGAAATACTATTTTACATACAGACATGGTTTACCCCTTTACAACTTACTGTACTGTGCTATGTAAAGGATTTATTTGACTCATGTAGGACACATATCTGTGACTTACTACCAAAGGAAAATGCAAGACAAAAAGCACAAGTAGCTCAGTCAAAAACAGGATTCCTGACATACTGTAGTCGGTCCAAATGGCTGTGTGACACACTGTACACTGTGCTTGATGCCCTTATAGCCCACAAGAAAATGTAGGGGCTACACTACAGACTTTGTGAGACAGTACATTTGAACCAATAAAATGTGTGGGCAAATAGAAACAGACACTTGCGGTTGATGGAAACATTCTACTTTAGAAAACTGCTTAAGTTGCTTCTTTGCGCAATTCTTCAGAAAATTGTGCACATTTTAAGTGCATCAAGACAGCAGTTTCATGCCTGACTAGAGCTGAATCATGTCCTGAGGTGTAACAGACATGTTGGTATTAATCAGGTTATTTCCAACAATATCTGCCCCCAGCTCAATCGCCTTTCAAAAGAAGCAATACAACCATATTGTTGCTGTCATTACACAACTGAGACACAGTGACTTGCTCTCCTGTAGCACTATGTGAATTAGACGGATACTTTTACAGCTATAGGGAGGGTTTGAACTCATGTTATGTAAAACTACTTGCCAAATCATTTGAAAATTTAACTCTTTAATGTTCTCATGCATGGATGACAAGTAGTTTCAGTCACTCTGAAAGATAATTTCTGACATGGGGCATAACTGCAATATGTTGTCTGGCCTGTTTATGTTTTATTTTATGGAGCCATTTGTCTTTGGCTCTAGAACTCAGTGCAGTGCTGTTGCTGCAATATTGTTTAGCAGTACCACTTTTCAAAATTGGCAAGTCCGTTGGCAGGGAACTCCGGAGTCCTAATGGATCTTCTAAGTCAAAATGTAGAGCTTTCTGCACAAGCAAGCATGAAAGTGCTTCCATCCCTTGTAAGTTTATATGTTGTCTTTTCTGTACTAGTAAGTTTCATGAAACTGCCTCTTTGAAACTGATGTTTTAAGATCTATAAAAATTAAGTACATTTTTGGCACAGGCAGAAAAGATTTGCTAGATTTATGATGCACAACTATATTTAGAACCAATGGCGTAATTTGGGTAATTTGTA
>NC_048419.1:4527440-4540764 GCF_013103735.1 Etheostoma cragini | reverse complement strand
CGAATGAATGCAACTAAATTACTTTTCTCAGATCTAATGATTGTATTTTGTCCCCGCAAACCGTTTTTTAAAATGTAATAATTTATAAATTTTTAAGCAAGTTTTGTCTAAGCTTTTCATACTTTATATATTTATTATGTGCTCTATGTTTTCTAAGACAGATATGGTAACAAGAATTGTCCAAAATTAGGTAAAAATGCATTTTTTTTATTAGAAAACCTAACGATTTCTTAGGGGAGGACCCTAAACACCTGCCAAATATGTACACCGTAGTCATTCACAAACCTTGGGAAACACTATAAAAACGTGATACCGCCGTCTTTGGAATGATTTCTGACAGCACATGAAAAATGATAAATAATTTAGTTTTAACTCTTTACATAAAGCCCTTTAGAACAGCTGTATGGCACAATCACAAATGCTTTCCAATGTTATGTCTACAACAGAACTGCTTCCTGTATATTGCTACAATGCTGTCACATCTCATGTGGACCCACTTTTCCCTCTAGTCCCATTGTTGCTGGAATTTTTCTTTTTAGTATTTCTTCTAGGAGGCATTTTAATTAAAGCATCTAAGTATTTTATGCTCAGAAAGTAAAATCAGAATGTTCTCAGTTTGCTGCTCAAATAAACTATTTATATACATTCCTAAATCATGAGTTTTTTTTTCTCCGAAATTCTCTAAATCTCATGCTCCCCTTGCATTGAGAATTTATGAAAGCTTCAGTGTTTCATGTGGCTGTAGTTTGCTTGCCATGTCCATGAGTGTGTTCATGGGTTTGTGCATGTGCACATGGACATTTGGATTGTGACTCACGCTTCATTGCAGCCTTCCGTCATGTCATTGTTTTACTCGCAAACCTTTTATGAAGTTCAGATTGTTTGGGGATTTGGAGACCATCAGCACAATTGGCGAAGGCATAATGAATGTTTCTCTATTTAGTAGCTAGTTTGCATTAGTGAAAAGCTTTAGATGCACTGAAGCTGTACGTCTCAGCCCGCAAAGTGTCTTCATTTCAGTCATTAAGTGTACTAAGATAAGTTTAGCATTCAGAAATAAACGACGCTCTGGAAAAAATGTACACAAACAGTCAGTAAATTCAGATTTATTTTTGCAATCCCAAATAATTCCATTCAAAAACTTGTTTTGTACTGTACATTTAATCTTAGGTTGCTTTCACACCTACCTCATTTGGTCCGTTTAAAACAAACCCTGGAACATTTGGTCGGATGGTCCGGTCCATTGTGGCTCTGGTGCGGATCAAACACACAAACTCTTGTCTGCATATAAAAGGGGGGGCTCGGTTTGCTCAAGTGAACTGCAGTTTGGTTCACTTTAGGTGAGAACGCGATCCGACCAGAATACAGAGAGTGGACCAAAAACAATGCATTTACCAGCCTATAATTTCCTCCTTGCATACAATTAACAGACTTGTGTCTGATTTAAGGGATGATAAATTTCCGATCCATAAGCTGTTCTGACCACACATCGGTGGTCGTCTGTGTGACGACACACATCATTGGCTCTCTCCATCACTCATTTGTTAGCGGCTCACAGTGTTTGCCTTCTTCTAAAATATTAGAAACAACAAAGCAGAACCAGAAAGCCCAAGACGTTATAAATTTCAAACTGGTCGCATGACAGTTCGTAAAATGGTCACGTCATTCGTCAACAGGGACACGATTTTCTCATTTATTTCGTGGTGGTCCCCACAAAATGGGAACGCAACCATTATACGAACTGCCATGATATTGGGCTGCAGCAGCCTGCTCTGGGGAACAACAACGCCGAGACACGATCCGCGGTCCATTTCACCAACTGCCATGAGACTGGGCTGTAAATTTGGCGTTGCTCCATTACTTCAGAGACCAGAAGCGTCGGCAAGTTTTGGACAGTCTGTCGAATAAACAAGCGACCGTTTCGATTGCGCGACATTTGTTTAAAGTGTTTGATGCGTTTGAAAACGTGCAGTGTGAAAGCAAACCAAACCAAATGATGCACCACGTCCACCGAACTATAGGTGTGAAAGCGCCCTTAGGAGAAGCAGAAAAAGGGGACCATTGAAGAGAAAATGTAACGTCAACTGAAACTCAGAGTGCATTAATCATAACAGTGCAATCAGTGCATAACAGAAAATCATGTGTAAAATTAGATTAAGAAGTATGTGTCTGTTGTTAGCCCTACCTTTCTTAAGCAGGCGTGTTGAAAACAAAATAACATTAACTCTCAAACGCAAAATAAAGATTTCCTTATGAATGATACTAGCTGACAGTCACAAAGATTATGGGCAATTTAGAGTACAAAATGATGTTCATAAGCCTCGACAATGTGCATGAGAGTGGAACTCTACTGGGTAAGAGCCTAATTCAGAGTAATCTCATTCTATGAGTAGGAAGGGGATCGTAAGAGTCCTCTGCAAAGGCTTCTGCCGGTCACTTGTAACACAGGCGATTGGCTACTAAACAGCACACAGGCTTTGTTGAGAGGTCTACACTTGCTGGATTTTCCTGGGCGGCCATTTGAACAGGGTCTTACACAGCTTTTTGCTTCTCACCTTTGACTTTGTTAAGCTCTTAATGATGACATTTCTGAGCAGGCTGAAGTTCAGGGGCGAAGATAGGTGCATGGAGAAAGCATGATTTCCTCTTTCTGCATGGTTCAAAACCTCCAAGAAGCGTCCTTCTTGCTGCCTGAAGTCATACTCCACACTGGATAGACAGATATGCAGCACCAAATTACCAATCCCCCCCAAAAAAACACAATTGTGACATGATACAAAAATGTGTCAAATTCAGCTCTTGCCAAAGAATGTTTAGGTTTTGTCGGATCCTACTGCATTACCATATTATTTTTCAATTATGCATCAAGCTTTTGTAGCTCCAGTTCACTTTGTGTTACTTATGTGGGAAGCTCTGCGCTTGTCAAAGCTCAGAGTGCTTGAATGGTTCAGGCAGGAAGACATTACCCAGCAGCCTATTCTTTTTTTTCTGAAGTTACATACGTCTTGTTCATATTTCCCTTCCACTTGGCCTTTAAGGACCCCACACTAACACACACCAGTCAGCAAATCAACTTACGTAACATCTTTTTGTCATGCAAAAGCGGTTTTGAAAATAAGTGGATCAAGACGAATGTTTTGAACATTCCAAGATAAAGGTTTTAGGTTTTGCTTTGCAGAAGTTGAGGCATTTTTTCTCCAAAAGATGGTGAGAATGAGATTTCTCAGCCTCCTTTCAAATACAGTGTTTCTGGAAGAATTGTTTTTTATTTTTCCATTGCGTCCAACTGATGCAACATTTCAGCTGATGGGTGCAAACGGAGATCAAAGTTGGGATTTTAGAGCTAACCACTATTGCACGGTGAGGCTTCGTACACTATAGCTTAAATAAAATTGTTATACGTGTTAAAAGGATGTCCATGAACGTGTTTTACCTTTAAATTAAAATGGCTTAAAATAGCTGCAAAATGTGGAAACATGTACAGCCAAACATCTCATTTTAAGATCAATTCTGCCATAGCTATCCTCATCTCTTTAAATGTAAATCCATATGACATGAAATCACCTTGTATGCAAATTAACAATGCTAAAATGACTCCAGTAGAGTGATCATTATAAATCTTTATGAATCTATGCTGCAGGCTGCTTGGGAACAACTTCCTCTTTGCTAGTTTGGATTTTAGAGAGTTCATCTCAATCTCCATTAATCTGCTGTGTGAATAGATTGAGACATAGATCACACACTGTCAGTGCTTAAATTGGACAGTTTGTCCAAAAGATTTATGATTTGTTCAGAGAGAAATGCGTATCTGTATTGTATTCCGGGCGAGAAACAAATGAGCAGCACAGAGCTTTTCATTTAGTAAGCTGCCCATTCAGTATGTCATTAATTTCCAGTGAAGTGGAGTGGACAGGCTGGCAAAAATCGGCTTGGCACCTGATATGGCAAATGGGCTCAACCTTATTGAGTTGTGTGTCTCAAGGCCAAGACAAACTTTAAATAAAACCTATATTTTAAAATATGCCTCGGATAAAGTGAAGCATAGTCCCAGTGCTGTACATTCATCAAATTTTAAGTAAAGTGAATTAATTGAAATCCATGTTATGTTACGTTACTGTTGCAGTTTGTAATATGTCTCTTATGCCTAGTGCCGTTCTAATTTATTGATTTAGTTGTAATTGCTTTCTTAATATCCTCTTGAAAATATCTCACGTCTCAATATCTCAACCCCAGACACATTTTTCATTTGATCTAAAGACGGCTTCCTGATCCAGCCTATAATCAACTCAAAGCAGCAACACGAGGCGACGCCATACTATATTTATAATATTCTAAAACCGTCGTTTTCTATTTCGGCGAGAGCTGAATTCTGGAGCTGCTCTGATCACTTATTACTTCAAACACTGCATGCAAGCAAAATTGGTAATTTCACTGTTATCTTACCTGTAGACAATACAAGCAGTCTTCTGGCAGGTTGAGCAGTTGTTGAGGTCCTGTCCAGTTTTGTAAAATCGCCGACTGCAATAAAAGAAAGTAAATCCAATTGGGTACAGTAAATAAGGGCAACTTCCAAAACTCTCATCCTTTCAAATTCACCATTTAATTAGCGCTCCACTTAGGCTCTATGTCGGATTTCCATTCAGACTGCTGTTGGCAGCGATGGGCTATATAACATGCATTGTGTCAGACATCAGATGGTTATTAGGAGTTGGTTATTCTGGAACATGACCTCGGAGGCAGTCACAACTTATTAGCTCTGTAGTGGATGAGACTGATTGACAGAGACACATTGCCAGAAGGCGGTTTTAATTCCTGTTATTTGTCCCAGAAGAGGTACACGACTTAATAAATATCTCCGAGATGTGCCCTCTTGAAATGCCCAAGTAGGTTTCTGTCACACTCAGCCACACAACCATGGACCTTTTTGCAAACTTGTAACAATGTTAAGTCTTCAGATCTTCCCACTATGATTCCTGATTTATGGCATATGTACAGTGGCCACAGAGCCAGCTTCATCTTATCAGTGTGTATGCCTGTAGAAGGTATTTGTGCAACTTGTCATATTAAAGTGTATGTAATAAATGGTACAATTTGTTTCTTGTCAAGGCTTTATTTCCCATGTGGATGTTGATTCAATGTCAGCAGATAGTCAATGTTCTACAAAGCGGCACTTACAAGCGGCAGTTGCTGCAACTAAATGAACTCTAGGACTTGGCCAAATTTTTTTTTTAAACTATTTTGCCATTTACAGTTTACGTTTGGTGGAAAATGATTTACACAAAACTATTGCACAATGAATCAGGATGACGGGTCAACAAAAAAATTCTGACAAACATGCATGGCCTGAATCTGTCATTGTTATTTTACAAACAAATCAGGGTGGAATATAAAACTGATCTGTGCTGTGTTGGTTATTTAAGAACATATATCTACATTAAAGAGTGTCCCCAGGTGCAAACTAATAGTATTTACACAGGCAGTTTTTTTTCTAAATGTAAATGGTTTGTTATTGCCATCACAGTAACCCATCCACTCAACTCTGGATGCATTATCATAAAGATATGATTACACAAACACACAAGCAAAAGTTTTTTTTAGATGTAAATCACTGCAGTTTGCCAAATTGTTGCAAATTTCACGAGTGGTTTCATTTGTTGCAAGTGATGAGTGACTGGAAAGTCAAAGGTCAGCACTGCAGGACAGCTTTAAAAGTAATGTTGAAGGCCAGATTCTTGCAAACCGCTATACCTGTATTGGACTAATTGTAGGGTATATTAATAGCTCATTCATATCAGACCCTACAGGTTTTGTATAAACAATAAAGTAAATGTTTAGGAATAATGGAATAATTCATTAACGAGTCTATTAGTCACACAAGTAAAACCTTATTACACTATGGAATCATTTCACCTGCCCTACCACACATACGCACACACACACACCCTCCAACATCCTCTTACCCGCTGCTGTGAGAGTGGCACATCTCCAGGTCACGGATAATGTTAAGCAGAGTGGTGATCCTGTCCTTGTTGGCTGCCAGGCTGGCCTCCACACTCTCGAGCCTCTGCTGTAGGGCTGCTGATTTGCAGCACTGTGGGGACGGAGGCAGCAACAGGGCTGCAGCAGCTGGGTGGGAGTGAGCCAGGCTGGTGTCCTCTGGGCCCGACGGAGGGGGAGCAGGGCTAGACTTTGAATCCAGTTTGACGATTGCCTCTGCCACGCAGGACTGGAGGCGGGCCAGGGATGCCAAGTGCATTGTTGATGATGGCAATATGGAATTACATTCAGGGCCTGTGTGCGTACAAGGCAATCCCTTGCTGTTAAAAGGGGCTACAGAAGTGAATGAAAGCTCTGGACTTGTGTGTGCTTGTGGTAGTGATGAAGTATCTGAATCAGAATTTTGGTGGACTGAAAATTTGATTACGGGGTGTGCAGCAGTGTTTTCCAGTGATGAGATAGTGGACTCACAGTTTGTTTGTGCTTTGGCAGAGGGTGTTGAAGAATTGGGGAGTGTATGTTTATCCGCGTTGGATTTCAGCTTAATATTTGCATGCCTGACTGATACACCCAAAGCAAACTGTTCTGTTTTTGAATCTGTCTCTTGGGGTGTTTTTACTGATGGGTATGTAGCACAGTGTCCCTCATGTTGTGTTTCTGTGTACCCTTGATAATGTGCACGCCTTTGTTGTTCTTTGTTTATGCAACCCTGCGGACGAGAGCTGCTTGACTTAATTAGGGAAATGTAATTCTGAAGGTTGGTGACCTGGGACAGATTTGAATTTTCATGGTCATTTGACTCATGCACAGCTAATTCATTGATTAGATTACCACTGAATTTGTTTTTATCAGTATGTGATTCAGTATTAGGAATAGTGGTTGGTTGAGGATAGTGGGGGCTCGCATCACTGCCTCTGTTATGATGTTTTGACACATTTAGCGGCTCAGATAATGAAACCGGGGTTGTGGAGTTTTCCTGATTAAAAACATTGCTCACGCCCGATTCATTACTGGTTTGAGTTCTGCTGTGTGTTTCTTGTCTGTGATCGGATTGATTTACTTGAGGCACCTTATTATGTTTGATGTGTTGTGTTGTGTCGGCTGATTGAAGTGAGGTTGATGCACAGACATGACTTTGGTTTTCTGTCAATGTAGATAAAGAGGTGGAGGCTGTGGGAGGATAATTTTTCTGATTGATTGAGGAGTACCTGAGGGCTTTATTTTTGTATAGAGTGCTGCTGTATGTTGATTTGGAACTGGGAGTTGCACTTGAAGGCAACCTAGCTTTTGAGTCCAGGGGTTTCGCTGCACTTGGTGATGGGTTTGGGGATGCTGTAGAAACGCCAAGTGGAGGTTCAGAATTTGAGTTCCGTTGAGTTTGGTCAATATGTGGAGTCACAGATTTATGTTCAGTGCTAGTACGCGTACTTTGATCTGAATTAGATGTATGATTCAAAGTGCTCTGTTGGACAACAGCGCTGATAAGTCGGTGTGGTGTTGTTGGGTGTGGTGTGGGGAATCCAGCTGAGTCCATTACAGTGTCAATTGAAGATGCTTTATCTGGTGATTTGCTGTCAACAGTGAAGGATGCCGTTTTTTGTGGTGTGTGACCTGGATCGCGTGAGGTATGTGGTGGACCTGCAGATGTAGGCTGTGCAGTTGTTTCCACTTTATGAATGGGGTCTAATGCATTGGCTGTCAGCAATGAGATGGGAGATTTAGGTATCATTTGGGGCCTATAAATTGTATTTATTCCTATGTTTCCTTGTGCTTTGTGTGTTTCATGTCGAGCATTTGCAACTTTAGCGAGTATACTTTCAGTGGACATCGGTGCAGTGTTAAGAGTTGTAGGGCATGTACTGGCAATGAATGTGTGTGAAGGTGACGACAGAGCATGTTCAGGTGTGGCATTTATACCCCCACATACATTTTGTGGGACATTATGTTGCGAAGAGTTGTGTTGGGATATTTTAAAGTGCTTAGGATAACTTTGTGGATGTGGGTTGTTTGGTTTAGTAGCTGTGGCCATCTGTGGAGTCAACATGAGACTAGTCGGTCGAGGGATCTTACTGTCCTGTGATGGTTTTGCGAATGATTTGAAACTGGCATCCTCTTGTCGTGTTTCAATAGTGGCTTTAGTAACAGTGATGGTTTTAGCATGTATGATAGTTGTGGGTTGAGGGGATGTTGCATCAATGGCAGCCTGTGATTGTGACAAAGTGACCAAATTGCTCCTAGAGTGCACTGGGCATGCTGGGTGTGGTGTTTTTCCATACTTTAGTTCTTTGTTAAAATAGAACAATTGTGGATTATTGTTTGTCCTTTTGTCTGTGTTTGTGATGCTCTCTGAGAATTCATGATGGCCCTGCTTAAGGTTTTTGTCAATAAGGGGCATCTGGAAATGTGTGGTAGTCGAGAGCGCGGTGAGGGCCGACTTAAATGGTTTCTCTCCAAGGCAAGCATCAGCAGTAGAGCTTTTCTCCCCCAAAGTCCCAAGTCTGGTGGTTACAGACTGTCTGCCACCGCAATGGCTGCATATTTTTTGTGGCATACCGAAAGGTCGAGCAGCAGATAACAGCAGCGTGTGCCCACACCGCTCTGCATAATGACCTTGCAGTCTGGTTTGGTCTCTTACACGAGGTTTGTTTGCATTTTCAACAGGCTCTGCTTCATCGTTATGAACGCTAATTCCACCTATCGCCTCAGAATCAACCACACTGCCGTTGGTGTAGCGGGCAGCAGATTTCAATTTTGGCCTGACATTGGTTATCTTCCCTGCAAAGTGTGGGTTGGTCTTGATTGCCCTGGCATAGCAATAAGTCTCACAACTGTTCCTCTGACTGCAGGCCACATTCTTAGAGGCCTCACCTCCAAGTGCTTTGAAAGTCACTTCCTTTTTTGTCTTGGATTCCCCACCTTTCTGTTTTAAAGTAGCCCTTTTCTCCTTGTCACTCTTTGTTAAAGGTGATACATCCTTGTATTCCGTTTCCTTGGTAATACAGCTGTTGGATGTTTGAGTAATGATATTTGATGCTGTCGAGAGTGTATCAGTTAGCTGTCCACTGTGCTGGGCGGATGGTCTGCTTATCCCTGGGGACGTCTGAACACCAACGCTGCACTGAGGTCCCCACGTTTGCAGCAGGACTCCTCCGGTTCTGTCTCCTCCTGTTGTCCTCCAACCACGCACTCCAAACAGGGCAGGGACACCTAAAACTGGAACTGGAGTTGTCAGGTCAGCCGCTCGTCTCCCCATCCCTTGTCTGGCTGACTCAATAGTCTGATTATTCGAGAGAGTGGCAGTGTTTCCACACCATTACATCCGTCTAAAAGTAAAAGAGGAACAAGTTTACAGTGAGAGGCATTTGCGATGGTGCTGTGAAAGAAATCCATGAGTAAGCAGGACAAGTTGAATCAATGCACAGAGCTAGAACTGAGACAAGAAACTGCTTCAGTGCTGCAGAAATGAAGGAGAACGGTTGTAAGGTTGTCAAAAATCAATTGCAGATTTGAGATAAGACGGAAAGAATAATGCTCTCACTTTTAAACTTTCCTGACATAGTGTGGCCAGATAAGAAATAGGAATGGTACTCTAATGCTGCTAATAAGGGGAGGTTGTGTGTTCTGTATTGTATTAGCATTTCAAACACACGCACAGATCCCCTCTTAATTTCTGACAGCACAAAGAAAAAATTTATTGTGGAAAAAAATTCAAAGCTAGCTCCTGTGAACTCTGTCTCGTTGAAATGTTTGTCACAGCAATCAGCTTCCACTCTGTTGTCCTCCACATTCAGCTCACATTGGAAAGAGTCCATAACGTTTGTTATGATATGTACACTGATACTATAGACTTCATCATGCTTTGTGTGAATTAAAATGGAAAACCCTTTTACAGAGGTGGTGTTGTGTGTTGTGTGTGTGTGTGTGTGTGTCCATGCCACCCATGAATTATTCAGTATTCTTGTGTGTGCAAGAGGTGATTTTAAGGATTTACGCAACAACAGTTTGGTAGTTGACGACAGGGTGACGAAGTGTTATTTTTGCACATGGACGGGCAATGGCGCATGATACACAAAAAATACTGTGTGAATGTGTCTTTGTGTTCGCCATTGTTAATTTATGAATGAATGTATGAACATAGGAATGAATGAACGAATGAATAAATGAAGAGATTTATTTCAGACATATTAAAAATAAACCCAACAAAACAGTAAAGAAATTTACTAATAAGTTAAATAACCAAAACATTCCTTAAACTATAAGTAAAATTAGCCAACACAGACATGTCTGAAATGGAGTAGAAAGAAGTATACACTTATTTCATCCTACACCTTTTTCCATAACACAGTAAATTCATATTATTATTTCATTTAACACAAAATTATATCTCATCTGATATATTATATATTTATCACAGTTGTCTTAAAATATATATTTATATATATATATATGTGTGTGTGTGTGTGTAAATATATGTGTATATATACATATATATCCCTTTTTTTTTTTGTGCACGGACCATTTCACAATGCTGCATTTACAGTTAAATTATAACAAAAAAAAAGAAATTCTGAATATTACCTGTTAGTAGTCTGTTTTTTTTGCTTCATACATAATTTGTGCAACTTGAAATTCATCTAAATCAATGAACTTTAAAGCTCTGGAATGTAAAAACTGTAAGTTGGTGTGATCATAAGATCCTGCTTTATGAACTGTTCTCATGGCTCTTTTTTGTAGTGTGTTCAGTAGTTGCAGTGTGTTCTTGACAAGAATGTCATGCAAACCCCTTTTGACAAGGCTCCCTTCACTCCTTTCTCTTTTTTATCCTCGTCAACATCCTTCATCCAGGGTTGTCAAAATTGCAAAATAAACATTTTTCGCAGCTCTATCTGTAGGGACTGTTATTTTGGTTGTCGTGTCATCTAACGTTACTTAAGCTCAGTCAAGTGACCTATGTCTGTTGTCACCGTCTAATGCTAAGTGAAAACTGTCCTGCCCTGTTAAAACACCATTAAGTTCCCCTTTGTGGGGAAAATATACATGCTCTTGCACTGCCAAACACTTTTTTACATGATCAGGACATAGTAAAAGTGCTTTTCTGGTTTCAGAACAATTGCTACCTAATGTGTTTCTGTTCAGCCGGCATACCTTAGTGTTTGCTTGATCCTGCTGCAAGATGTCTTGTTTTCTTGAGTCCAAAATTTCAGAAGCTAGTTTCCTGCTTTCAATTTTCTGTCCTCATAGATCCACAAGGTTTAGAGTGACTTTGTCTTCATATTTCAAATCCCTTGGTGGTAGAATTCAAACTCAGGGGATCCTGCAGGCGGTCAGTTCTGCAAATCAGCTCTGGTAAATGAGCCCTTTTTTCTAATGCTCAGATTTTGAACTAATTTACCTTTTATTGATCAGGCATGAAGCCAAGCTGTGTCCTCATTGTATCCCCATCTCCACTTGTTTTGCTCCTGCTGCTCCATGCTCACTCCATAATCACAACACAGCAGTATGCTACTGTATACTGCTGCCCTCCAATACTGTCTGTCCTACTATGTCTTGCCTTTTTACCTCCTCCTCCTCCTCTCTCTCTCTTTTGCTCTCCCTCTCTCTCTTTCCCTCACACTTCGTCTCCCTCTCTCTTATTTGCCCCAGAATTCATGTACCCTGATCGACAGCTGGGTGGAGAAAGAAAACGAGAGCAAGGGAGAAAGAGAGAGGGAGAGGAAGTGACTTGCATCAGTGGGGTAGGGACTGTGTGTAAATTACCATGCAAGTTAAAAAGCAGGGACAAGCTCTACAACAATTATACGACAAATGCAAATGTAAACAAAGCTGTAGTAGTTTGTCTAGGCAATGGAAGAGAATAACAGGGAGAAAATACTTCTAGCCCAACTCTGTGCTGTGAATTTAAACATGAAAAATCACAGTAAATCGATACTATCACTGCTATCAGGACATATTAACTTCAATCTAATAGTATTACATGTTGTTTTACATTGTGACTGCTGTCTTACCTTCGGGTATACAGTCAGAGGCTAGTGTCTAGTGGTATGAGAGACAGCAAGGCAAGGTAATGTGTGTACATTTAGCTATAAAATTTCTCTGACATACCTTAGGCTTGGGCCGGTGTAAACATTTGAAAACCGGTTTGATGTCATGCCAAACACCGGTCCGGTGTTCCCAATTTTACCGCTAAGTGTCGCGCTTGTCTCAGCTGCTCTCAATTGAGACTGATGACAAAAGTCATGTTGAGAGTGTAGCAACTTCAGTCAACATGGTGGGGGTTGTCACTCCCCCATGTAAGTCGAGTGCAGAAGTGAGTTGCGCATGCATCACTTTGCGACGCGTGATGATGTGAGTTACACACGCGTCACTTTGCGACAAGTACCATAGAAGATGCTAACGAGAAATTTTTGCAATGTCAATACATTAAAAATTGACCTACTTAATGAAGTTTGTTCATTGCTGGCTGCAAGTTAGCAATCAAACACAACAAACGGTGTCAATTGAATGGCGTTTTTAGCTAACGTTAGCAATCAAACAGCCATAGATAGCTAAATCGTTTTTTAAACGATTCCCATCATCTGTCATTGTTTGTAATGAGAACAGTCTATTATTTTATGGATTTCATAAATGTCAGTGTGACATGTTATGCTTTTGACCGTTTAAATCTGAGCATGCGCAACTAACATCTGCACTAGACCAGAGCCGGTCTGACTCGACTCTAATCGGGTAGGACACGTTATGCCGTAAACCCTTTACATCTGAGCATGCGCGACTCAAATCTTGAGTGGAGTGACACTGGTAATAAACCTCTAAGCCAGGACTTTTCACCTTCTGTGAGCTTATAATAACCTCTTTGGTTAGGTGTTTACACTTTGCCTTGTCTTTTTCAGCTCACCTCTTTCCTCGGCTTGAAATATGAAATGTATCCAAGTCGGAGGGTTCATTGTCGGCATATACATATGTACAGTATATGTATATTTATGTATAGCTATATAGATTGTGGGATGCTTCCAAACTGTTTGGTCAATAAAAGAGGTAAGCTACGAGAAACTATTTGATTCAGAAATTGCAACGCTATTGAGAAAGAGTTACTAAAGCTGCTGCCCAACACTGCAAAACAAGATTTAGCGCTCTGACGGTGGCACAGGTAGCTTATTTAGGCACATTTTTAATTTGCCAGAAGGTGTCACATTGACAAATGCCAGTTTAACCAGTAACCATAAAATCCAAGCAGTTTAGCCTCGTCCAGCACACCGATGAAACCAGAAATTGGCCAAACTCTAACAAACATTAAGCTGAATCAATCACTGGCGAACACCGCCTAGTGCAT
>NC_048419.1:4511822-4527340 GCF_013103735.1 Etheostoma cragini | reverse complement strand
AAAGTAATTACCAGCAAAGGGATGCGGAAATAATTTCCTTTCACAAAGTATTTATATCAAAAGTAAAAACAGTTCTCAAAATCAAGTGACTCAAGCAAAAGCAGAAGCAGAATTGTCTTCAGCAGAAGACTGTGTGACAGATATAACCTACATGAAAATGTGTGGATTTATTAAACCCATGAATCAATTTTATAGCCAATTTTTGGGTTATGTTAGGGATTAACCCGCCTCATATTAAAGAGATTGGAAAACACTTTTTATATTTGAAGTAAGTGGTGCTGTTCACCAATCGACGTAGCTGCAGACCAGCCCATCCATAGCAAAATAAAGGTTTAAAGCGTTTTCACATCATTTGTTGAAGAGTAGATATTTTCAAATTGCAGGGGGTTTCCAAAATTTGACCATAGATATCAGTAAGTAATAAAATGTAGCCTACTGTTTCTGCGTTGAAGTAGGTCTATAGTTTAGGGTACGCATGAGTGTGCTGGGATTGCATTCAGATTCCATCACTGATGCCCTTGGCAAAATAAGACTGACTGTGAAGAGAAAATTGTTTCATATCCTCAAGACAATTACACAATATTGTATCAGCGGAAATCTCTACTGTTTTACTGTGTTGTGCAGTATTGTGTGTTTTGCATTTATTCAACCTTATAGTTTGTTCTTCTTTGCCAATGTAGGTAACAGGTGAAGAAGTGTGTTTGAGACTGACATGACACTGTCATAACCATGACATGACATTGGTCATGAACATGAAGGAGTCTGTATGAATGTTTATGAATGTTGTCTTTTGGTAAAATGTAACACTTTTAATGCAAGTTAGTTTTTTTTAGATGTTTGTGACACTTTATATTAAGCTATCCATTATAACCTATCATAAATATGTCATAGCAGGCTTAAATCATCAAACTTTAGAAAACTTATTTAGCTTTATGTGTTAACATCACGTTAAACTGTCATAAGTGGTTGATTTTGGTTTGGGCTGTCATAAATATTTGTCCTTTACCTCAAGTAATGTGAAACCATGTGGACTTATCATAAAGTTATGAGACCAGTTTGACAACAGTGAATACAATGATGAATTTTTTGACAGATAATTTAGGCTTTGGGTTACTTGTTGCTAAAGTTACCGCTAACTGTAGTTAGGTGCCACTAGCTAGTTAGCTTAGTTAGCCAAACATCTGCCTCACCCTCAGTATGCAAGGAGTAAAACCCGAGGAAAAACCCTTTTGGTACCTCTGAAAGTCCCTGACAGGCACACAAAGGAAACAATAAGTCAGCATGCATGAGAGAAGTGAATGGTAGGATGCCTGAGAAGAAAAACTACAGGCCCAAGCATACAAAGAGGATAGTCTTCTTGACTGACCTTATGCCATAGCTACATGCGCCAATTAGGATTTAGCAACATATGAATACAATATGCTCACAGTTGTGGAGTTGTTTGCTTATGTTTCCATGCAACAGTCAATCAAATATTATTAAACCGAATCCACACAGAGGTGTGAATGATTTAACAACAAGCTGTGTCTCTGTCTCCCACAGCTATGAAGGGAAAGTAGTCCTGGTCAGTGGTGAATCTCAGATCTTTTACTTTCTGGGTCCTTTATTTTCCACCTTCTTCCTCCAGTCTGTCTTTCAATCCTCTCTTGGACCCAGCTTCACTGAGGTATTTAAGGACAATTTGCCAGACTGCTGCATGGAAAATTAACAATCAGCCTGAATACTCACAGATGCGTCAGCCTTCCTGCAAACCGGCTTCTTTCTCTCCACCTGAAACTGATTTTGGACCCCATCCACACTACCACCTACCACCTAGCGATGGTTATTGAAAGCAATTATCAATGCATTATTTCCAGCTTTGTGTAAAGGTAAATAATCACAATTGGTGTACCAGTGTCATTGGCATTAACTTGGTGTAAATTCTTTTTTAAAGCCAGACAACAAAGAATGGGAAATAATGAGTTTTGTATTACCCAAAACTTAAACAATAAACATATACATCTGTTAATCATTCTGTGTATCATTTATTCCACATAACACTTTCTTCCAACACAGATAAAAGAACAATGAGGGTCAGTTGCCAGTCTCAGCTTTCATCAGTAGATGTCAGTATTGCTGGAGAGATGGACTCCTGGAGGAGGAAAGGAGGTGTGAATTAATGATTTCTCCAGTCTGCAGACAGATGGAGCTCGTGGCTTAGACATCAACAGACCCCTTCTTCCTAGAAGAAAATGTCAACTCTTTGTTTGAATGGAGGAAACGATACATTTTTTATGTTAACCAGTATTCTTGAATCCCTGCCAACTTTACTTTACATGTGCTGATATGTTGCTGACCTCTACACCTTAAGCTCAATGAAGAATTCCGAGCACAAAATGATTTTCCAACTTATGTGTTGTTGTTAGATCATAGGTATGAGTAGCATTGTCATTGGGATTGAGTTGTTTTACAAATTGCTTGACAATGCAAGGATAAAATGGTTCAGTTTACGCCCAGATATTTCCAGAAACTCATTCATAAGTCTGATGGGAAAGATTCAATAACAGTTTCTCTTGGATCACTTCTTGGGGGTATTTACATTTACTTCCACAATATCCTTATATATTTCTTGGAATTGTACAAAAATTAAAATGTGGTGATGATAAATGCTTCATTCTGTCATCCACTTAATAATCCGGTTCAATGCCATGACAGGCTGTTATCCAAACTTTGCCTTTGATTCATTGCAGTTTATTGTTTTAAATATGGGCCAATAAATGAACCAATAAAAAAAGAAGACTAAACATCCCCAGGATATAGAAGGAAGTAGAGTAAATATGAATCCTTAAAACCAATGTATGTTGGAATCAAGTCACAACACAGCTCAGATGTTAAGATATTTAAGAAAAACTTTATTTGTGACTTATTAACAAAACACATTACCAGATTGATGAAATCATAAGAATCACTATTATCACCTTTACAATGATAAGCAGGTGTACAAAAAAGTTATGAACAGATCTGCACTGTCACAGTCGACTGAAGTGTGCCACTCACTGCCACACCCAGCTACTGAGGAACATTCACTATACACAAGCAGAGAATACATCAACTTTTTTTTTTTTGGTACCATTTTGTGTTTTTTAAATTTTTTTCTTCTCTTTTTTCGAAGGATATACATGGAGGGTGAGTAAATGATTAGATTTCACAATAGTGTTCTTAATCATCATTTCAAAGCTTAACACAACTTTAAGGATTTATCTATGAAAATCATAAAGGTAAAAATGAAAAAGAAAAGCATTTCATAGCATAACACAATGGCATTATGTACTGTATATCTAGAAGATTAAATTCATTTTCAACAGGATAAAAAAATGTGACTCTTTTAGGTTTCCCCACAAATTACTGTTAGCAATAGCGTATATGTATGGATGTGTGTTTGAATGTAGTAAGTGTGGGACTTTCAATGTGTTTGTATTTTCTTTGAGAATGTGTATCAGAGGTATATGTATTCCAATACGCATTTCCCAGTGGAAAAACATATCAATGTGTATATATATAGTATCTATATGGTATCTGTTTCCTTTGCTTATAACATGCAAACAGCCACTTGGTGATCTGACAGCACAGAAGTACACCTGCAGGAAGGGGCAGGGAGAAAGACAAGTGTGCAAGGGAGGGACTGATTCTGATAGACGCACCTACAGTATATACCCCTACTGTGAATGGTAAGACAATGTAAGAAAAGGAACGCTCAGGCGAGATTTATGACACGTTTCATCATATTAATGCTGTCCCGATATCTGATCACTAACACACAGGTCACAGTTGGTTCACTGCAACTTGTAAATTTATCTTGTACAGCACGTCCCATTATTTTTTTTGCTTAAAATGCCTAATTTGAAGGCTTTTACTTGTGATAATCTTCGCTTGCTTGCTGGTATCATCACCTCCTACTGGTGCACCATAAACAATGTCAACACTGTGCTTTACCCTCCATTAATCCTTAATTTATTCCCCCCCCCCTTCTGAGTTGACCCCAAAGCAACCTCTTTCCGCTGCTGCCAAACTGCGTTGCACTTATTTTGTAAGCGGTTTCACTCAACTCAAATTGATCAGTTGTCACTAATGCATCATGCAACAAAAAAAGCAATGGCCTGCCCAATTAAATGTGCTGTAGATTCATTTTTCTACATTAGAGCTATACAATACACTACAACGATTCCTTTTTTGCCTCTCCATCTTGTCTCACTGTATCCAGCATAATCTCAGACTTTGCTAATTTGTCAAAGGTGACAGTGTTGTCAACAGTGAGCAATCAGAAGAGACACTCTGGCTGAAGCTCCTAAGCTCAGTTGAACCTAATAAAAAGTCATTGAAGCAGAGTGACTCGAAAGATGTCGTCCCACTATATTGATTTGAAGAAACAGGAGTAGAGGGAGGAAACAGGCAGCGGGCAAGCAAATCCTACAAGCACTGAAGCAGTCGAGACAGTGGTGCAAGGCTTGAAGAACAACTACTTAACATTCAGAGACAGAAGTAGAGGGATCAGGCTTAAACAGAAATGAAGCAACAAGCAACGTTCCTGCGCCCCAGCCATATAATATACTCCCAAAATAAGGATGGAGGAGGCTTTGGCCTTCTGTTTCCAGAAAGGGGTGTTTTCTTTTATTATATTGTTGTGTGTTCGTATGTACTGTAATTCTGTGTGTAGGAGAGCAAGTGTGTATGTGTGAGTAAGCGGCAGAGAGAGAGTCAGTGTTTGTGTATAATAAATGTGTATATGTGTTGGACTGGGTGTCCTGATACACGGTGGGATTAAGACCCCGTTGACCTGTGTGCCATGTTCTAAGAGAAGAGGCTAGGTCAGGGGTGTGTTGCATCAGCTGCGCGTAGGTTCCCTAGCTATATCCAAAGTAGCCACTAATTCACGCATTGCTAAAACACAAGCGGTAGCACCACACAAATCTGTTATAACGTAACCTCAAGTAACAACTAAATATTTAAGCAAGCATAAAGCAGGTGCAAATGATACGAAAATCACACAATTGCACTCAACTAACAGTAAAGCAGGATTTTTTTTCTTGTTTTTTCTTTTTTTCGCACACTTTTTTTTTCTCCTTCTTTAGCAATTTTATGCTAAAGCAGCGAATTTGGATGTTTATGCCCATTTTCTCCAAAATACATATTGCTGATGACTATTCTGTGTCCTTTTTTTCCGGCAAAATCTGTTTTTTATTGACCTTTTATGTAATTAAAATCAACTGAGACTTGGTTGACGTAAGGAATCTATGGTCATTTTTGCCAATGTTACGTAATTGCAATGATGCAGTGCAGTTTTCGAAGGAATCTGCACTTGAGCTACATTACCAAGTGATCTGACAGCAATAAAATCCGATGCTGTGTTCACTTTAATGGATTTCTTAATGTGAAAAGTTTTGAGTCTCAGCTCATTCATTTTTGTGGTGATAAATGAATACCTATGGCCGCCTGAAAGTAAATATATACCATTAAATATTCCCTAAACACAATTATCTGCTTTGAAAAAACAGCAGTGACGTCAAGGATATAAGATTTAAAGAGAATGGACTGAAACATGCAAAACTAGTATTGTCCTTTAAGAGTCAAATATGGATTCTTTTTACCAATCGGAATTTTTATGCCAATCTGGTCAACTACAGATCCATGTGGTTGTACCCATCAGCAAGGTAATACTATTACTGATCGGCTACATCTGAAATCTTAATGTTAATGTAGTTACAGTCGTATATTTCCCCCGGTGTACCACGTCCATATGGCACAATCCCATTTATTAACTTGCTAATTGCAAATTAACTAGCAGTTATGAAGCCACTACTTTATACCCTAACCTGGGAACAAACTTGCGCATAGTTGGTGCAACCCAGTCCAGGTCCTCAGCCTCAGCAATGTGCTATGCTACACTGAAACGGAGCTCTTTATTTATTTATTTATTATTTATTTCGAGTGTGGTCCTGCTTGTCTCAGCCACCTATTTCACTTAAAGGTGCTAATCTCATGGTACATATACTGTATGTTGTTACTTTTTCAGTTTTTTGTTTTTTACAAAATACCAAATTTTTCTTGAATTTCTACAAGGCCTCCGTAATACTGAAGACAAGCCTCTGATTTATTTCCTTTTTTTAGTTTGGCTTTCACTTCACCTCCAACTAGGTGAGCAAAGCAGGAGGCTAGCTGCATAAAGGCAGGGATGCCAACACAAGCAGCCTCAGCTGACAATGGTCAGATACAAATAGTACACCTTTTCAGGTGTTTTTGTTTTCATAATACAAACTTGCAGAGGGCAGCAAATCACAGAAAAAGCTAATCTAATCCAATAAAATCCATTCTGTTGGAATTTGGTCCAACCTTTAGATGAAGTCTGTCTACTAAGAACATTTGTTTACATCAACCTTAGCCTTTAATAAGCCAAAGTTATGGGCCAAATTAGCCAAGAAAGAGAAGAAAATTTGTTTAGCAAGTTCACATGGGGTGGAGAGCCAGGCCTGGTCTAATAAGGGTTTGGCCACTGTACAATGTCTATGCAAATTCGGTGCAAAGACGCTCCCTTGGTTCTACAATATGCATTTGGCTTTTTTTGTCTGGCTCTGTAATTAGAATGTAACTTTGTTGGTAGCTCTGTTTTCAAGTCAGCCCTTCTCCTCTAATCATCCCCCCCATCATCCTTTCCTTTATCCTTCTTGTCCTTCTTGTCCTTC
Organism: Etheostoma cragini; assembly: GCF_013103735.1. Classification (NCBI taxonomy): domain Eukaryota; kingdom Metazoa; phylum Chordata; class Actinopteri; order Perciformes; family Percidae; genus Etheostoma; species Etheostoma cragini. The sequence continues at coordinate 4,520,624 of NC_048419.1, read as the reverse complement.
TTCTTCTTTTTCTTCTTCTTGGCCTCCTCCTTCTTGCCAAAGCTTATGAAGTCACCTTTGTCATCCACAGGGCCGGCGTCATGGCGAATAGAAATGATGGCTGGGGATCCTGGGATGATGAAGGCTTCAGGAGGAATCTCTCCGGGCTTCAGGGGCTGAGGAGGGCAGTAGGCCTGTCCGGCGGCGCCATATCTGAAGTGCCAGCTGTTGCTGTCGACTCCAGCGCCCACTGGGGGTGAGAGTTCACCACCATCTCCATCTACGCAGGTGGGACGAAAAAGAAATCAGGTCAAATCTGACTGCTCATTACCTTTATTCAATCATTGGCTGATTTTGTTACCTGGTACAGAGCTCGTCTAGCTACTTCACCCTGTTTCCAGTCTTTGTGCTAAGGTAAGCTAACCTGCAGGCTGCAGGCTCCAGATACATATTTACCAAACAGATATGAAAGTGGTATCAATCTTCCTGTCGAACTTATAGCAAGAAAGCAAATAAGTATGGACACAAATTATATTTTGATTGCTGGCAAGTTGAAGCATGGCAGTCCATTCTGGACCTAGAGTTAAATCTCCCTTTGCAATTAAGTTATTTGTTGAGAATATTTTTTTAATAACTTTCCTGCTTGTCATGCATTGGTCCTTACAGAGACTTTGTCATGTGGTCTTTGAAATGTTCATAAAATCGAAATCAAGCAAAAGTGTGCAGAGTGATGGAGCGATAGCTACAGGGAATGGATATTTTCAGGACAGCAATTCAGCAGGGACAATAGGAGGGAACACTGGAGGGGGCTAACCTTTAAACAACATGGATGTTTAGTTTGGCAGTGTGATTTGTATTTGTATTAGGATGATGGCAGCAGTTTAGTCGTACTCTCATAGGAGTCCAGTGACAGGGATTCAACCTTTTTGTGCTCAAGCCTGTATGTGACAGACAGAGAAATGAACTCATGGAGGAAGACGGAAAAAGATACTGACAAAAATGTCTATATATAGAAAAATGTGTATGTAAAGTGAAAATAAGACATAGCTATTAGGGTCAAAAGGTTAAAGCAACCTGAATTAAAAGGAAGGAGGATGTATGCGGAAAGAGAGAGAGAGAGAGAGAGAGAGAGAGAGAGATGGGGGTGGGCGGGTTTTGCAGACACGGTGCTCCCAGGCCCACACCAGTTCCCTCTGCACTGACCTACTTTCAGTCTGAATTTTATTTAGATTAAACACAGGCCCTTGCAAAAAGATTCTGTTTGATTGTTCTTTGTAGGCTATTTCTGACATTGCAGGAGCGCTGAAATGATTTTAAACCTATATCCCATTGGAGGTACTGTACATCATTTTAAAAAAAGCACACTGTCGGTTCACACAGTGGACAAATGAGTCCTTACAAATGAGCTCATTGAGCATGAGAATAAATTATATGGGTAGACTATAACAAGACTAGATATAATGGACACTACCACACTGCTAAATAAATAAATAATATATAGCGCTGTATTATTTGCCCTGTTTAACCACTCCTGCAAATAGCATACACAGCCTTTCACAGAGTACTGAACCCCGACTCAATGAAAATTGATCATATGTTAACTCGGTCAATCATTGATGTTTAAAATATAGCGGGAGAGGTCAGATATTGTAGCTTTTAGAAACAAAGCAGCCCCAGTGTACCATTGTGACATAGAAGTATTCATTTTTAAATTGCATTAAATAATTAGCATTCAAAGGAGCAGGATAACAAATGAAGCATTTCAGGCCTTGACTGCTGAAAATCCAGATTTACTTTAGCTTTGTTTTACTTTTTAGTTTTTTATAATTTCATCTCATGTGTAATTTGAATTCAAACAAGCCAAATGCTGCTAATTGACCCATGTAATTTAGCTTGTTTAATGATTAGTCTAAGTCAGATGTCATCATGTTAGCTTACTATAAGTGGAGTTAGTGCTTTAATACTGTAATGCTAGTCTGTTTCTGAGGATTATGACATTTGATGTTGTGGTTTGTCTGTTTATATTTAATCTGGGTATTAAACCCAGGAAGAGGATCTGGTATTTCAAATAAGTCCCATTCAATGGCTGTCAGTGAGTAAGGAAGATTGCTTCTCATGTGGAGGAGGACAACCATGCTTACAATAAACTGAAAATACAGCCGGTGAGGTGAAAAAGATGTGCAAAATACTGTGAGCCAGAATGTGGATGATCTTATTTAGCCAGTAATGCAGTGCATAGCATTGCTCTACACAATGCACCTCCATTTCCTGTTGCCTGATGCAGCTATTTAAAGGAAGGTTAGGTAATGCTCTGTCAGATAGAGTTTGGGATTACTTTATTAAAACTATATTGTATTGATAGATTACTTAAAATGATATAAGTATATACTTGTTTTAACAAGTTGTTAATAAGTTTTAACAATAAAATGTCTTTCTTTCTGTATGTAACCTTGTGATTTGAAAGCGTGGCATTAAACCTAATCTAGGGCAGGCATTGAATATTGGCACCTCTATTGTAGAGATTCAGGCTAACAAGGACAACAACACATAGATCAGGTAATGCTGCGAGAGCCTCCTGCAGCGTTCCAAATGAACATTGATTTTTACATTAATAAAATCAGACGATTGTCTCTGAGCCCAACCAAATGTAAACACAGGAATAGACACTCTGGGGTAGCCATTCCTGTTGGCTAACTCTGCATAGGGATCAATATCTGGTGCAACTTGCTGGTTTTGCCAGGTTCAAATATACTGGATTTTTATTTTCAAAAATACAAAAAGTGTTTGCCTTTGGGAGCATGTGGGAATGTGTTCAGCAAATTCCATGACACTTCAATATGTCTGTTAGATCTTCAAATGTTTTGTGTGCAAATCTTACATCGTGGAGAAGAAACAATTCTAATCAATCAAGCCTAATGGGGGTGCCAGAGGAAAGGTCAGGGGTTCACTGACCCATTAGGCTTCATCCTCTGCAGCAGATTCACAAGAATTTAAAATGTGTCCAGACATTTTTGGGATATCTTCATTTGATCACAGTGTGTGAACACATGATCTTAAATGATAGTGGTTATTGTATAAAAACTAAAACATAACTAGACTGGTTTAAAAGTGGCATACTGCACTATACATAAGGGTTTCCTGCAGTGCCAGAGTATCAGTGCAGTGTGCCTTATGTCCACATAATGGGACCAGAGCAGTTCAGGTCCCCGTACATGATCAAATGAGCTAAAATGTCAAGTGGCCATGCAGCGTCTAATCAAGTGAATATTGTCCCTGCGTCTTGGGACTTCCTAGGGCTCTCTGCACTGGCTGTGACAAATCCAAAACCTTGACAATGGTAATTAGAATCCCGGCCCAGGTATTAATCTGAGATGTGTGTGCGTGTGCATGTGAAAAAGTAATTCATAAAAAGCAGGTCACGTCAAAGCTTGTAGGAGTCGGTACAACTGTAAAGAGCTTTCCTTCCCCTGTGCTACTGTTTCTCCAACATGGAGGATTATTTCTAACTCTGCCATGTCTTCATATTAGCCTATATTTCACAGCTAACACACATCTAAAACAGATTATTGTGTAACTGCTGTTAAGCAGGTCAGGACAGTTCCTTGTGAGGAGGTTGCCATCCCACCTGATGTAGATATGTGGGTGTATGAAGCCTCCTTTTGTGTAACCTACATTTAAAATAGACTGTTATTTCCTGTGTAGTCCAAGCTACAGTTCCATCTAAAATGAATCCCTCCAGTGCTTTGTAGCACATGCACAAATCTGAGCTGAAATCTGTCGTGTAGTGCTTGTGTAAATATATGCGGCCCATGATATGTATTCTGCATGAGACACATCTGCCAACAATAAACCATTATTTCCTACGTTATTTCATTTTAAATTACTGCATCTTTTTCTTTTCTATACCTGCCCTTGCCGAGTCCCTACCACTGTTATTTTTTCTGTCTCTAAATCTTCCATTCAGAGATATGACCGGTTGCCATGGAAACTGCCTTCGCCCACTCCCTGCTGATGGAGGGTGCGGCTGCTGCAGCAATCTCTCAGTTAGACAGTGTTGCCAGGCAACAGGTCACATGGCGTTCCCTAGCAACAACACTACTGCAGGAACCTGCCAATCCTCTTAACCTTTCTCTTTTTCCATCCCCCCACACCTCGCCCCCCTTCTCCATCCCCCTGTACGTCTCCTTTGCTCTTCCTCTCCAAAATTGCTTTTAACGTCACTTGAGCCCTCTTTTTTTCATGGTAGTCTCTAACTACTGATTATTGCTCCCCCCCCTCTGGCATTAGACACATGTCTCCTCATCTGCTCCATGGGTCACTCACATTAACAGTGTCGGGGGTGCCGCATTTAGATGCATCACAGCATGTCAGACAACTTCATCATGATAACAATTCACTGTAGACATGGAATGTGTCAGAAAAATGACTCCACCTCTTGATGCATAGTAAAGAGAATCAGCCTGCAATCCAGTACATGTCTATGCCTTAGCAGTGAGCCACTCCCAACAAATGATTTCCTAATGCAACAATGCACCCCTTGATAGGTCTGCGGTACACTGTGCATTCTGCTTAAAGACAATATTTGAATCTTTACATGACGGAAGAGGCTGTTTTCCATCTGCTCTAAAATACACATTTCTCTGCAGCAAACTGGCACAGAGTTACTTGGAACTGGTACAGCTTGTATCTCGAACAATTTCCCAGCTCTCTATTCCACAGAGGGAAAAGCTGACAGACAGCAAGACATACTGTCACTGACTCGCCGATTGATTGACTGTGATGCTACTCCTCGCCCTCAAGTCTCTACCTATGTTCTAATTCCTGCAGCTAGACAGAAAATCAATGCATGGAAGCTTGGCTGGAGGGAGGAGGGAAGAGCTCACAACGTTCCAAATGCTGTTTTGAAAGTCAAAGTTTGAAAAGTTTTTAAGTCAACTGACAAAAGCTGTTAGACATCAGCCCTGAGCCAGTGTTTCTGTGAAGCCCAGGTCATTTTCAAGGCCTGTTCTAATTACAATTATGTTGTGTTGCTAACATTTTCATGTTGACTCCCACTCAGGACAACTCATTTCTTATTAAAAAGCAGTTACCTTTTTCAGTCTGTGGATCTCCACGCAGCCAGCTGCTTTTATGTGAGGATGCAGTTGCTTATCTGTGGCTCTGCATAAGGGCCCCGGGCTTTTGACACCTCGGCTAAGCTCTGTGTGCACATAACACTGTCGATATTCAAAGCACAGATCTGTCAAATCCCATTTTACCATATTGTCTGTACCAAAGTTAAACAAAAATGAAGTCAATGTATTACATATAAGTTAATCCAATGGACAAATTTGAATGTGTAATTGTAATGGGCATTTAGGTGTAAAGGACAATTGATACTTGAATTAAATTAAACTGAGTGATTGTTAAGCCCTATAGGACTCACATCTACAAATATTGCCCTAGGTGTCGTCAATTAAAGGAAAGGTTCGACATTTTTGGAAATGCGCTTATTCACTTTTCTGCAATAATGTTGAGATGAACGATACCACTTTTATGTCTGCATAATAAATACAGTTTAGAGCCATGGGACGGTTAGCTTAGCTTAGCATAAAGACTGGAAGTAGGGAAAAACGGCTAGCCTCAGCACAATATATCTATATTGTATCTACAATATATTTATTATATGTTACATGTTGTTTTTGACACACGCAAAAAAGGTACCTGGGGTTCAAATCCCAGGTCCCTGCTTCCTTTCAACAAATAGCTTGAAGATGTACACATTAGATAAAGACATTTCATTACACCTCTTAAACAGTCTATATTTCTAATACATAGATTTTAAAGCAAGATTGATGAAATCTGGCTCACTTTTCTTTTGTTCAAATGTAGATGTACAACAGGCAAGATCAGTTTTGTATTTCAGTTTTCTGTCACTATTGCCCCAAAGAAGCTGACACTCCTCTGCTGGTTTTTCTCTCTGTCCTGACTGCCACACTCACCTGCAGCGCTGGACACAGTGGGCCAGTTCTGGACCAGCATCCCCTGGGCTCCATGCATTACAGAGGACTCCTCCATGTGGACTGAACTGAAAGGCAGAACACTCAATGAGAAACATTTAACCAAATATAGATCCAGTAAAATAACATAAACATTCATATTGACATCATCCAAATCTTAAAATGTTGCTGCTTAAAACCTAAAGTTCCGCTCATTTCCAGCTGGGGGGGGGGGCGGCTTTTGTCTGATGAACTGGTCTTGTTTGTACACTGGCCCCTGTTTTCATGGCTTACTTAAAGTTGAGCTAGACACGTTTTTTGGCGTTATTGGGCAATAAATCCATAATAATCTGTCAGTACATTCTAATTCAAGTGGTCTGAGAGGAAACCTCTGTACCTTCTCTTGGCTCTGTTTTTAGGCTTTAGATATTCTAGCCCCTGACAGAAGACTTTGGACTATTACAGGTCATCTCAGTTCCTAATGGCTGTTGTACAAATCTACAAATACTTATTCCAGTAATTCCCCCAAGAGCAAGCATTTAGTGTGACTGTGGCGAGGAAATACTCCCTTTAAGGTAAAAACCTCGGACAGACCCAGGCTCTTGGTTGATGGTGTCTGATGGTGCTGGATGGGGGTGTGATGAACAGTGGCAATTATAGTCACAATAAAGATACTGGAACTATGACTATATATAGTAGTTGTAGTAGTTCATGGCATAGCAGTGTGAATCATCTGACATATGAGTAATGACCGTATAGTCATCATCCCAACTGATAAAATCAAGTTTATACCAAAACAAAAACTGGTTGAGGTGATAGTCAACATTGATGCTAGCCTTATTTGCCATTTCACTGCATCCTTACCACAGGATGTTACCGTCCTGACTGCCATGTTAACAGCTCCCAGCCTCAGTGGAGATGTATCGACATCACCGTAAAGTTAACATACAGTATGTGCAGTGGGCAATTTGTTAATTTTTAACACGGGAGATTGCCCAATGGGAGCAACCTAGTGTTGAGAAGACCTGTTCTTATAAGTAACCCACTGCATAAGCTATAGTTTAGATTTTAGACATTATAGATCCAAGATTAATTTGACGGAAGGGCATGCCTGAGAGAAAAAGTCAAAATTAAAAAGCTCTCTGCTACCTCAGCACCATGGACAGCGCCATGGCTTTATCAATACAGTTAGGCTACTGATATCGCAGAGCCATGGTCAGGGCCATAGATTCTGAGTTGCAGTCAGATAAAGGATCAATGAGTCAGGCAGGCTAGAATATATTAACATATTTAGTTAAATGAACCCTCTGCCCCTGCACTTCCTGCTACTCGGGGGAGGGGGGTGGACAGGGTGAATGGCAGTTTAACAAGGGCATTTTGGTCATTTGGCTAACAATAGGTATGTTACACCCCTCATCCCTATTCTAATCACCTACTAAGTATATGGCACTACTGGGGACTATGCTGGGAACCCATTTTTTAAAGTTTTGCTACAGTAACATTAGTATCTTCATTGTGTTTCAGTAATTTTGTAGCTTGTTAGTAACATAGGACTTGCTGTTGTTTAGAGTATTGTGTCAATCCTTGATCTTTCTTTTCCAACAGATAAAAACCGGTAGGAACCGGTATAAAAGTCAAGGCACACAAGTTACAGTTTAAGAAAGTAACTTACAATGCTGATGGCAGCAGGAATAAATGGCCTTTTGAACCTATTGTTCTGCACTGCAGAAGATTGTATCTGCTGGTAGCAACAAAAATTCGCACCCAATGGGTGTCTTGGATCAGCCAAGATGGACTTGGCTTTCTTTAACGATCGATCCTTGTACATGTCATGGAGGTTGTTCAATGGTGTTCCAGCAAGTTTGCGGTAAACCTTAACAATGACCTTGACAAGTACCAATGGGGCTAAATAACTTAAAAATAAATATGACGACACAGAATCCCCAAAAATGGATCTTTATATTTAGAAACTAACGCTGTAATAAACATAGAAAGGCAAGTGCATGCAATGCAGCATATCCAGCATCTATCTCAAACAACAACACACTCGCAGTGTGTGTTATGTTGAACAAGGATTTGTTATAATATAAAAGGGCCATGTACATTCCGAGCAATGTGGGTTTCAAGATTTGCCATAAGCACAGATTCTGGTGTAATGTGTGAGAATATGACACAGATACTGGTGTTTTCTTCACTGACTGACTCCACTACAGTTAGAATGTGGGTCAGTAATGTTGGTGCTACACGCTGTGTGTGGTGTGATACATTACAGCATGCGTGTGTTGGGGTTAAGTGTTAATATGAGTCTCTCGGTGTCTATGCGTGTTACAGGCACTGTCATTCTAGGGACGGCAGCGGCAAATTGCAATGATTTATGTTAATCCATGTCATGTTGCAGTGACTTGATGACATGATGCACATTATGATACCTTCCACGCCTTAGAAATTAACACTAATATCCAATTAAATCAAACTTAGACAGAGCAGAAGACTGCACAACTTAAAAAAAATGAAAATACATTACAAATTGTAAACATGTGGAAGTAAAATCTCTTAGTCCCTGACAGGACCTGCAGTTAACTTTTTACCGTACAGTCATACAGTCACCACAGTATTTACAACAACTTGTGCTTGTAAACACCAAAATCACAGCATCGAGTATGGGTACCCCCTACCCAGAGATACAATTTAAAGACAAAAAATCTAATAGACATTTTTCTTCATGCAGGTTTTGTAACAAAGAGTACTCACTATCTGTGTTGCCAATTCCCATTGTCTCCAAAATGTGCGTACGCATGGGTCAAAGTTTGCAAGGAGGACTGCACATTCTCCCATATAAAAAAAA
>NC_048419.1:4500775-4511722 GCF_013103735.1 Etheostoma cragini | reverse complement strand
GTTCACAACTTCTCCCTTCATCTCTGGACAGAAATATAAAAAAATCGGCACTAAAAGGCACACACGTGTAGGGCAGCTGTAGATTCTGACAATGATGCATGTGTTCGTCTGATAATGTGAGAAAGGTCATAGTCTGCTCATTTGTCCTTCATTCCTGCTCAAAGACTGGGGGAAGCGACACTCAGAATGTAGATGACCTATATAGTATTACACTGCAGAGGAGTGCTATGCATCCACTGATGGGAACTATAGATGGCTTTTCCCAAAGGAAGAGGACAGGGTTGAGGTTCAAACTGATGATATGGGGCCACTACTGGACATTTCATGGCAGATAACTGATCTGCAGTTTTGTATTGCAGTGTCTTGTGATGAAAATCAGCTGAAATCTGACGTCTCAATAAATATAGTGTTTAGAGATACCATACATTGCAGCTATGGCAAAGAGCACTATGAGGGGACGCTGTTGTGGTACCAGACTGTGTGTGTAGACCAAGGTGAGTAGCATGAATAGGTGTAAGTTTCTGTAGATGATTAAAAGTTGCAGAAGAGTTAAAGATGAAAAGTGCTTACCTCTGCATCCCTGCCCTCAAAGATGCAGAATATCGCCAGTCAGCATTTGGGGCTTTTGGCTGAGCGAGCAAGAGGTAGAGAGAGAGAGAGAAAGAGAGAGAGAGAGAAGAGGGCAAAAAAGAGAAGAGAGAAGAAGAGGGACATTGGCAGGAAGAGAGAGTTTAGTTTAATATCATACAGTGCAGAGCTAGGATGGGCCATGGTCTCATCAATTAATCATGATACACATCCCAGCTCTGGATGTGATGGGAACACTGCAGTTGTGTCCCCCATTGCACACACACAGACACACACACACACACACACACACACACACACACATACACACACACACACACACTCTCAAATACATACATATTGATATCCCCCTACAGACACACACACACACACACACACACACACACACACACACACACAAGAGTGTGTGTCTGCACCTAATGAACCCGGGCTGAGTTCTTGGAACTCCCAGCAGTCCTCTGGTAAACTACTGCCGTTAAAAACCAATAAGCAAGAGCCATCATCGCCACGGCAACCACATCCTATACATCTGGTCGGTGTTAGCCCAGTGTGAAAGGCAATCCTATACAAATGGTATCGCAAGGACAAATTGTCAATAATGTGTTTTACTCTATGGTCTGTCTTGTAATTAGTCATTCCATTTTCTTCCATATTTTTTTTTTGGGGAGATTTACTTGATTTGGCTGAATGTGTATCTCTATAACTTTGCTATTACTAAACTAGACATATTTTATTTGTAGTACATGTTTGCGCTGAAAAAAATGATAAACAATATGATATTTACATGTTTCTTAAAACACAGAAAATTAGGAAATATTAGTTACATTAGAATACACAAATATTAAAATTATACAAATAAAAGCTGCCTTACACTGCCTGGACAAAGACTTCCTAGGCTAAATAGTCAAAAGTATTTAAAATCTCCCTAGAGTTTAATTAGTCAAGTTAGTTTTTTGACTTTTGGAGTCACCATGTTAAGACGGCCAGGACTATTTGGATTGCTGATGAATGTGCCTTTATATTCAAAGAACCGTATGAATTTCACAGGGGGAAAAGTCGTCTTTCATGGCCGTGAATTATGTCTGATTATGCCTACTCATTACTTTACTCATGAGTAGGTACTGTGGACATGCACTGTATGAAATGAGTGTGTAACATCATAATACATAATAACATCTGTATTAAGACTAATGCTAAAATCTGTCAACACTATGTGGGTTGTAACCTTGGAAAAATGTGTTTAAGACACAAATTTGCTCAGGCAGTAGCAGGTGTCCCAGATAAAGATGGCACATTATGTCCCTCAGTTCAATTCAGAGGGGAGTATTTTCTACTGGTAGACCCAGCCTCTTCGAGTAAAACTAATTTGCCGGGCTGGGGAACAGAGGTTAATTTAATTAACACTGATACACTTATCTTGGTAAGAGACTTTCTTATGATAACCTATAGGAGCATTTCCCTCAGCAATCTGACATTAGCAATTAGATACTGTATTCCAATATTTGAAGCATCCATCTTGCTAACACATCTCTCAACATTAGAGTAGAATATATTTACACATTACTCATGAACATTTCAACATTTAAGGGCCAAACAAATGGTGCATATATGGCTAGGAAAGCAGGGAATTTTTGAATTGTTCACCTCTATATTGCTAGGGTTTTAGGTTATGCAATATTTCATGTAAATCAGGATTGTTGATTCAGTGGTAGGAAAGGGAATTCACTGTTTCACTAATCTAGAATAGTTTGTGCTCAGAGAATTGTATCATTGAAGTGTAATGCAGCCTTTAAGACCATGAAACTAAAATTGCAGGAGGTAAATGCACATCTTTTACATAGACAGAAGTAACAACTAGTCCTGCCAGACCTTTTTATCAAGTCAACTAACCCCAACTGCTTCTGTTTAACAGTTTTACTCACACACTCATAGCCACCAACACACACACATGCACAAGTCAAACCCCGCTTGCACAGGGAATGAACCAGTAGTGAAGACTACATGACCTGTTCTTAGTGTAGATGTGATGACAATGTCAAACTGAAACACAAATCTCTGAATCATCAGAAATAACACAGGACCCGGGAAAAGCATCAGGCCTGACACTAATGCAGTGTGAGTGCTGAGCTGGGCTGGGCTGAGCTAAGCGACAACACAGTACAAGTGGGAACTGAACAAAGAGAATGGTGCTGGCAAGGATTCAATTCATTGCAGGAAGGGATCAGACCTGACATATAGGAGTACCAGCCCCCTGTTGCAATACAATACTGACACAAATGGATTGGGATAATGAATGCTGTTGCAATAACCTTAATAAAAGGTAATGTTGAGTGTGTACTTAAAAGGGTCTTAGAACTAAATACAATTCCCTTAGAGCCACTGATATTTAAACATTCAGGACATTCTAGTCATGCAGACAAAGGTTAACATAAAAAATGAATGACGCACCTCTGGGCAGAGTTGCATTGAAGCATCAGGCATACTCAGTCTGCGTACAAATCCACTTCCACTCGTGAAGAAGCGGTCAGCACCGCTGCCCCAGGTGCCACTGATTGGACGTCCCGTGTTGTAGAACATGAAAGTGTCACTGCCAGAAGTGGCTGTCAGGCAGGTCTTGTAGCAGTAAGTCTTTGTGAGGGAGCCATTCCCACGCACTTCGATGTAGTGAGGCTCCACTTTAAGGTCTCTCCGCAGCACCACGTTGTTATTAGGCTGTCCCCCGGGTCCTCCACCACCGCCTCCCCCACCTGCACTTACACTGCTGCTCCCACCATCTGGAGGGGGCTTCTGTGACACACAGCAAGGGGAGCAGGACCCAGGCTGGGTGCAGTAAGCATGGCAGCGGACGATGGCCAGCACCACCACAGTGACTAGGAAAACAAAGGTGGTGGCACTCAAAGCAACAATCAAGTAGAGGGTCACGTTGGAGAAAAGCAGTGTGCTATGAGGTCGGATGATCCTCTTGGGGTCAGGAGCCACTTTGGGTGGCACCTCCATGACAGCCACGTTGATGGTGGCGGTGGAGGAAAGCGCAGGCTGCCCATGGTCCTTCACAACAACGGTTAGCCCAAAAGAGGTGGAGTTGTCCTCCAGGATCCTTCGAGTGGTCCTGATCTCACCGGTGTGTTCGTGCACCTTGAACAAGTCCAGGTCAGTGGCCGTCTCCAGCACGTACACCAGCCAGGCATTTGGACCAGCGTCTGCATCGTATGCCACCACTTTGGTCACCATGGCACCAGGCTCTGCGTTCTTTTGGACCGTTTCCAAGGAGCGTGTGCCATTGCCGGGAGGTTTGACTATCAGTGGTGCATGGTCATTCTGATCCATTATGTAAATGTAGACAGTGGCGACACGACTGAGTGGAGGAATGCCCCCGTCTTGGGCTTTGACCTGGAAGTGAAACTCTCTCAGTGACTCATAGTCAAAGGCTCGCAGGGCATAAGCCTCTCCTGTATCGGCCTTCACAGATACATACGAGGTAACAGGGATGCCATGGTTGTTGTCATTGAGCACTGTGTAGGTGATGCGTGCGTTCTCTTTGATGTCCGCGTCTTGAGCTTTCACAGTACACAAAGAGGCCCCGGGGGCATTGTTCTCAGCCACGTAGACCGTATATGAAGTCTGTTCAAATCGCGGTGGGTTGTCATTAACATCAGCCACATCCACCTGTATGGTTTTCTGGGAGGAAAGGGGAGGGTGTCCTCCATCTGTGGCACTCAGAGTGACATTGTAGGCATCGGTGGTCTCACGGTCCAAGAAGGCTGAGGTAACCAGAGTGTAGTAATTTCTGAATGATTTGATCTTGAATGGAAGGCCTGCTGGGATCTCTAAGCTCACCTGCTTGTTAGCACCGGAGTCTTGATCAGTAACACTAATGAGGGCCACGACTGTGTCCGCACGGGCATCCTCCCTCACAGGGCTAGACAGAGACGACAACACTATCTGAGGGACGTTGTCATTGACATCCACCACCTCTACCACTACCTTGCAGTGTGCTGCGACAGCCCCGGGGCCTTTGTCCATCGCCTGGATGTACATCTCATAGGAGTTGGTCTCTTCATAGTCAACATTGCTCCTCACTCTTATTTCTCCCGTGTTAGTGTTCATGCTGAACATCTGCCTCACTCTCTCAGGCGTGTAGGTGCTGAAAGAGTAATAAACCTCTCCATTTGTGCCCTCATCCAGATCAGTTGCATTCAGTTTAATTACCAGGGTGTCTTTGGGAGAATTCTCTAACAGTTTCACCTTGTACACTGAGCTGTCGAAAGTGGGGACATTGTCATTTGAGTCCAGGACCCGGACATTTATTTTGGCCGTGCCTGTTTTCTCTGGCATCCCACCATCCACAGCACTTAGAATTAATTGGTGGTAAGGCGTCTGTTCTCGATCAACTGGCTTTTTGAGCACGAGCTCGATGTGCTTTGTATTTTGCGAGGGCTTGTTAGATACCAGCGCGAAATGGTCGTTTGTGCTAAGCTGATACATGCGAACGGAATTGGACCCAATGTCTGGGTCTTGAGCGTTTTCAATTGGGAAACGAGACCCTGGTAAAGCCGATTCTGTGATTTCCAGTTGATACTCTTCTGCGAGGAACTGCGGCGCATTATCGTTGGCATCCACAATCTCCACCTCGATATGGTGCACCTCGGTGGGGTTTTCGACCAGCACCTCCAGATTAATGAGACAGGTGTTGGATAAATCACACATTGCCTCCCTGTCGATCCTTTCATTGACAAGTAATTTGCCATTTTTGGGGTTGACAATCACATAGCGTTTGCCACTGTTGGAGGTTACCTTGATTTTTCGGCTGGCAAGCTTTCGAATATCCAGCCCCAAGTCATGCGCCAGATCACCGACCAGTGCCCCATTTTCTAACTCTTCCGTAATAGAATATCGCAATTGTCCAAACGAAAGGCCACAAAATAAGGAAAATATCACAAAATAAAAAGGCACATTATTCCCTATCCAGTTGCATATCCCCGCCACAGCCATTGCAAGTTTATGTGATCCGCAGACGGATTAAACGCAGCCTTCCGCCTTTTTAGCTTGCAGTATCTTGCATCCCAGCACCTCATTAAGGTGAGCTAATTGGTCTCCCGGTGAACGAAACACACGCGGCTCATCCATTGTGCTACCCGGCTGAGGTGAATCCTCTCCAGCGCACCCATATTTCCTTTGTCCGTGATGCGCTTTTTTGTCTCCAATGCGCGCTGCTGACGGGTGTGTTTCCCTGCCGCTGGAGCTGTGAGATCCATCAAGACTGTCAAAATTCTTCCCAATACAACCGGAAAAGATCTCTGTTTCTATCAAAGTAAAATTACTAAAAGTGTCACTTTATTTCTCAGTTAACTCTACTAGAGGGGGAAATAGGGAGAAACGCGTCTGAGAAGCCCAAAACTGGAGAGGCCCCTCTAGTGTTTGTAGTTAAATCCTGAAATAAAGGGCTGGTATTTCGTAGATTTTTAAGTGTTGCATTAAATCATAACTAATGGTGGCACTAACTGTTTTGCCATTATGCATTATGACCAAATACATACTTTTGCTTTACCGCATTTCGTTTATATGCCATGAACAATACTTGCCTGTATGTGTTTTATTTAAATTTTAGCTGCACAGTCTGCACGTTCATATAAGGGGGTCTTATTTTGAAAAAAGTAACCGGAAGTTAAGTAACTGAATGTAGCAGGCTTGACCGTGGAAGGACAGCATCCCACCCTAGCGCGCTCTCAGACTGTAGCTCTCTCTTCTTAACGGTGGCGCAACTCTCCTCCTCCCTCCCCACCCATTTCTCTCTTCTCATCCCTCCATTGCGATGTCGGTGTAGGGTCTGGGAGCGAATAGACGACCAACACATTAAACCCCCCCCCCCAAGGATAAAGAATGGTGGCCACACAAAACAGCCACATCAATACTGTATTTATTCCGCGACACACCATTCATTCATTCCATAAATCAACATTGCTATGCAACACATGGTTGAAACATCTATAGTGACAGTGGAAAATACAACCCGAAGATGTAGCTAAAACATTTTAAATTATTATTTAATTTTTCTGATCTCGTTGATTAAAAAACACGGTGATGGCTATTCTGTAGAATATTAAACACCACCCCTTCCCCTAGAATGGAAAATATGAGCAAAAACGTGGTCCCATGCAGGAACGCAGGTCTGGGGACTGGCTTATGTTTGTCCTCCTTTGTCTGTACCGGAGTCATAAGGATGCTTTCTTTGCCGGTAGCGATTCTGAGGCGCAGCCTTACCGCATGGCGAGCATTTGGGCAAGGCGCAGCAAACGGAAAGCATTGAACTGACAATCACAACCTTTTCTCCACATGGATCACTGTCAGTGGTAGACCTCAGACTGTCAGGTCACATAATCGTATTTAAGATGCACGGAACCCCCCCCAAAGCAGAAGTCCCATTTCCAGAAGATACCCCGAAGAGAAACATGATAGGGTTACATATTTGCATGGAAACAAGAAGGCTTGCACACATGCTCAATACAGCCTAATTGGAAATAAATAAATACAAGGCTGGATTAATCAGCATACATGATGCAGGCTTGGGCTATTATGCATCTCATGAAAAGAACCAGACCACAATTACACTTGTATTTCTTCTTTTTAGAAAACGCAATGAATTTCCTTTTTTTTAAATTTTTTTTTAAGCAGAATGTCTAGGTATTTGCTTTCTGAGCCTACCATTGTCACCAAAAGAAAAAATCATAAAAATCAAGTGTTTACATTGATGTTGTGCCAGATGTGTGATGTGCAGTTACTCCCAAGTTAGTTTTAAGATTTAAGTTGTCTATAGGTTTTTGCACCTTGCACCTTTTTATCTACAGGTTTGCGTGGTTGTGTAATGTTCACAATATACTTCTTTTGAGTGGATTTTCCTCTAAATTACTCCCACACTTGATGGAGTGTGACCCTCACCTCGGTCACTAGATCCTAGTGAACAGTTGACACATTGCCTTGGTTTTATCCCCCTACCAGCTGTTTTTAACATAATGTATTGTTAAGGTATTGAATATCTCCAATAATATTTATGTATGATTAATTAAACCCAATTGGGAAAGTTCCCATAGAACACATGCAACATTGTGAGTTGTGGTCCTCGATACTATTTGATAACAGACATAATGTCCAGTTAACGCAGTAGTGAGAACCTAAAACAAACTTAAAAAGAAGCAATTCTTTTATTTGAACAATGTGTTTATTCATTTTTGATAATAAGAAACAGAATACATTGCTCTCTTCTCCACACAAAAATACACAAAGGTATCAGACAAGAGTAAATCTAAATGCACAACAAATATTGCAAGGTACCCAGAAACCAAATACACGTACATTACTGTACTTTGTATGTAAAAGTTACATTTTCCAGCGAGACAATGTAACAGAAAAAAAGAAAGAATAAAATCCACATTTTGACATATAAATGGATTTTGTTTTTAATAAAATATGTTATTTTTTTCTAGGGCCATACACTGCACCATGGAATTAATCCAAGCTCCAATAACTGGTGGATCAGACCTTTTCTATGATCAGCTATCATTCTTTTAACTTGTAATATAGAAAAATCTATAAATTTACACTGCTGGTGATTTAGTAGTTCTTCTTTGGATATAAGTGTAGCAAAATCATTTTTTCATCTAGAGGAATATTGAAGGATAATATTATCTTTGTAATATTAGTCACCTTCACCCAAAAGTCTCTAATAATGCTGCATTCCCAAACACTATGCACAATTTATCTGAATTTAAAGTATGTATCAGGGATGTTTTTGATTAAACCTATTTAGTTTGAATGGAGTTATGTAAGTCTGCATTAACCAGTTGTATTGAAGCAGTTTTAAGGTAACGTTACCTAACTGTCTCTGAGAGTTTAATAAAAAGCAGCTCTGAGGCGTTATACATCTACTGATGCATTAATGGCAGTGGAGTTCTCAAAGATGTCATCGCTCTCAGTACACTAACTGGTTTGATGGACATGGGAATCTAAACCACATTCCATTGCTGTCTATCTACCCAACAAACATCTTCGTCAGAGCGGATATCGATGTAGTTTCTGGGTACGGGTTTTATTGTTTTTGATGGAAGCTGTTATTGCTTACAATTCCAAACCTAAATTGAATTAAAGGTAATGCAAGTTCTCTGTTTTTTTAAGATATTTCTCAACTGTTTTAAATAAAGTGTTCATGCATCAGCCAAATGATCACTTCAGCACCAGGGACAGTTCCCCCAGCTCAAATTGGGTGAGGTGACAGATTGAAGGCATTTCTGTATGAGTCACAATACAACACTCTGCATCTGGATTCATATTTACATGCATTTGACCTGGTTTGGGTCTTTGGATGTGACATATTAATTAAGTTAAACTCATAATCCAATTAAGATGGATCTATTGAAGAGGTATGGCTTATTACAACACTGATTAGGATTTTTAGTTTTTTACGAACAACAAAGCCAAATGCTGTGGTCATTTCAATCCCAATTCCTGTTTACTCAAATAAAAATGTCATCTATATCTGGCTGTATTAGTTGGATGAGTAAAATTACACGTGACTGCAGTTATGCATGCACATGGCAAACAGTGTGACTGGATCACCCACAAAGAGGTGTAAAAGAAATCTAGATAAGCTAATATTTGTATGAAAATATCTTCAAGTAGAGTCAAATTTCAACATTATGGGTACAAATTTCCTTTTGGTCTTTGCTTTCTAACAGCCATCCACGAATGACAATTCATTTGAAATGAATGCATTAGGATGTGTGAATGTTGGAATTCCTTTTTTATTTTTCAGTCTTTCCATTGAAAATACCCGGGTTGCTAGATAAGAGTTTTGGAAAATTGTCAAAGGAGCAAGTGAGTCATAAAAATGAGACTAAACAGGGATTGCTAGGTCAGTGACCACGGCTCCCTTGTGTAAAATTTGGGGTAGAGCCTAGAGATAACAACAATCAGGCAGTGACTGAATTAGTAGCAACTGCTTCGTGTACCAAAAAAGAAACTGGAAGGATGCCACTGAATGTGGAACACACATAGCTTTTTAGTTGAATAACAAGGAAGAGTGATTTTGACCTACTGTATGTCTTGGCGTAAGCAACAAAACCACTAAAGAATCATTTCCAACATTTCACCGTGAGAGTGAAGCTACATCATGTTTTGCTGAATCTAAGGGAGTCTGAGAAATCCGTCCAAAACAGACAAGTAAAGTCAGTCATAACAGCTGGCAGGGCAAGGCTGTCCTGATAGCCTTGAGCAGAATAGATTACTGGGTGAATACGTCCAATGGAGGAGAGCCATCATGGCTCTATTGAATAATCTATGCAGAGTCGGCTAGACCACTATCATGTTGTTTTAATAAAAAGGATTGTTTCAAAAATGCATTCAGTAAAAACCTGTCCTATTATACATGCCAAATTTGAAATATTTGGAATCAATTGATCTCATCAATATCAACAAAACAGGAAAAACTCATATCAATGAGGGTAAATTATCTAAAAGCATATGCAATTGCATACTGAAGTTTGGGAAAAAGTCAGTCCTTGTGTTTTAGCTTGACTTTGAACATGATCCATTGCACTCTGACTGTAAAATAGATGTGCAAAAGACGAGTTACATTTAGGGGTTTTGAATTGAAAGAATATGCATTCCCATTCAAATATGCATTTCCGATTGTTCACCTGCCTGGTTATAGGAACCATTTTGAATTGGTTGCATAACAATCAAAACTGTGTTTCCATAGCAACAGCAGTTTGATGAATGTTTTAGTGCCAGCTGCGATTAACATTTTAAATTTGATGTATTGGCCACACCCACAACTGTGCTTTTTCACATGCCAAGATAATGAAAAGTTACTGGAGTGATATCTTTAGTTTCATGTCTAAGGTGTTAAATATTCAAATGATCCCAGATCCAGTTTTAATAATCTTAGGGATAGCCGATGAAGCTAAAAGACTGACACAGCGCTTTTTGGCATGTGGATTTCTCACTGCAAAGGAGTGTATCCTCTTATTTTGGAATAAGACAGGGGGAACAACACTGAAGACATGGCTCGTGGAGATGATGGACACACTCCACCCCGTTCGCCTTAAGGACAAACTAAAAGACTCTGAGAACATCTGGCAATTTATGGAATCTTATCTTACAGGACAAGCATCCTGATCGCAGTCCGGGGTAGGTTATTTCAGGATTAGGAAACAGAACAGAAATAAAAATGCAACACACAATTTATTTCTTACAACAACAAAGGTTGCTCAGTGAGTTTAACGTACTTCTAAAGTTGCCTTAAAATTTCTGACAAAGCACATAGTTGCCATACAACGTATTTAAAGTACATACCCATTTACCAAA